>NC_092814.1:292268990-292341490 GCF_023375885.2 Dermacentor andersoni
TTAAATGCTGTAAAACTCTTTATCGTCTCCCCCCCCCCCCCCCCCCCTCCGTTTTGCAGCATGGTGATTACTGGGCCCGGCATAACAAGGCAGGGGCCGGTTACTGTTGCACTATTTCCAGGATCGGCTCATTTCTTCCGACGTGCCGTAGATGTACTGAGCAATCTTTTTTTTCTAACCTATTTAGTATCGACAGCTAAGCGTGTTCGCGGGCGACCTTGCACACTCGCATTTATTATGGTGACGTTTATATTCCTCGTATCTCTTTACAAACTTGCGATTTTGTGCACACTGTGACGAGCTCGCGCTCGCTTAACACACCTCGAGTTTTCTGTTAGATGTACCTCCACAATCTAGCTATATATTATAAAGAAATGCGCTACTGTTGGTGGGATCGAACTCTTCCAGCCCAGCAGCCCAATGCTCTGCCCATTAGGACCCGATCGCTCGCATGCTTCTATCGCGCCAAAGTCGCTCTTTGAAACGTCTGGCGCGTGCGTAACGTGCGGTTTCTCGCATTCTTCCCTCGTGACAGCTAGCGCTTTGAGAGGCTGTGTTAGAATGCACGGCCTTCGGAATCAACCCGTAGTTTTCGCCCGACGAATACCTACATAGTGGGTGAGCTCCAAGTATAATGCTATCTCATTAAAAAAAAGCAACAACGACAGTGCAAACAATGCCAACCAGTCCTCCGATCACGGCGAACAATTGCGTTAGAACCGTAAGCTTCTTCGATCGTGTGGAATTTCACTGCACTCGTAAAAGTTTTACCGCGGATATATAAGCGTGCTCTGCAAATGGCAACATTTGTGGGGAACTGTAAGGATGAGCGGCATACACGCCGACGTCACTTTCACGCAGAGAAGGCACGTATCACAAGCAGTTATTTCGGACGTTAGAAAATATACAAACATTTAAATATAGCGCTTATGTATCTGCAGTGTAACTCTCGCCGAAGCACGGTACTACATTCAATTGCGGCAAAAAGCGCCCGACAATTGTCATGTTCCTAGCATTCAGTGGTAAGCAAGCTGTACTGGCTAACGCAAGGCAGCTAAAAGGCACAGCGATGAGCATATCGGAGGATCTTCCGTAAACATGCAAAAGAAAATGAAGCACAAACTGTGGAATTTCGCTAAAGCAAATCGAAAAGGAGGACAGAAAGAAGGCAAGTCTCAAATATGACACATTCTATCTCAACAAATGTTAAATATAAGTTCGATGAATCGCAAGCTCAAGTCGTACGGCACACTTGACAAAGGCGGCGACGACGACCTCACCTCCCCCCCGTCCCGTTTTCAATCCTAATTGTAAATTGCAGAAATATTAAAAATAAAAGTGATGAATTCTCCAGCCTACTCGAAATAGCAAAACCTTGTGTCGTACTTGAGTCACAGTCTTAATTGGCTCGACAAAGATATTACTGACTCCAAAGTTTTCCCCGAAACTATCGGAATGACCGCAACAGCCACGGTGGTGATGTCATTATATTAGTAAATAAAAAAAATTCTCCTCCGGGATTGAAGTGAACGACGGGCAAGGCGAGTCCATGTGGGCTAAGCTAAGACTGTCAAATGGTAAATCGCTTTCAGTGTACTCGTTTTACCGCCCTCCTGGTAACCCTGTTGATGCACTCCGGCATCTGTCGAACGCTATCGAAGCAGTCTGCGCAGATTGTTTGTTTGCAGGAGGTGACTTCAACCTTCCCGGGATCGATTGGTCCCGTGATGGCATAGCAAACGATGTAGGAGATGCGTCAAGGGAAGACTTGCCTGAAGTATGCGCGTCCTTTTCGCTGCATCAATGCGTAGCGCAGTCCACTCGCGGGAACAATATACTGTATATCTTCTATTTACTAATATACCTGCAGCAGTGCAGTCCACCCTGGTCGGGCCCGGGATAAGCGACCATGGTGCTGTAGTGGGTGAAATAATAATATACTACGTAAAAGTACTGAACAACGGTCCCAGGCTCACGTATCACTATTCCAAAGCTAAGACACGCGATATATCTGTGGCACTAGATCAATACTGTGACGTGCTTAAAACACTGGCTGCGTCGAAGGATGTGCAAGAGTTGTGGAGCATTTTTAAAGCGAAATTCTTTGAACTGCGGGAGCAGTACGTGCCGTCGTGGCCAATGACGTCACGGCGCAGTAAGAGCAAGCCATGGCGCACTAAAGAAGCCAGCAAAGCCACCGTGCGAAGACAACTTGCTTACGCTGCTTATAAGACACACCCCTCTGCCATGCACAAAGATAACTTGAAGAGAGTAACGGCAAAAACGAAGCCGATTTTTAAGCGGGCGAAAAGAGTATTTTTTTCCTCTTTCCATTCAAGACTTAAGACTCGACCTCAAGAATTCTGGCGACATATCGAAATGAACGGAAAGGACGACATATCTATTCCAGCCTTAACTCGCTTAAGTCACGACGGCACTGTTGTTCATGACCAAGGCCAAATGTCTGAACTTCTTTTTCGGCTCAGTTTTAGCCTACAAGGAAGCTGGCGATGAAGCTGTATTCGGCTTTGGTAAATTGTGCTCAGTACCCATGGAAACTATAACATTCAATCAGTAGGGAACAGAATGGCTGCTAAAAGAGCTTGAGGTATCCCAGGCAGCAGGACCCGACGAACTATCCCCTGTGTTCTTTTCTTTGTGTGCTCATTGTTTTTCCAGACATTTGTGTGTTATCTTCCAGAAGTCGCTTGATGAGAGTGCTTTGCCTGATGACTGGAAATTGGCCAACGTTCTTCCATAAGTCGGGACCTTGCGACGTGGTTTCAAACTACAGGCCCATTTCGCTTACTAGTGTGGCATGCCAAGTATTTGAACACGTGGTTTGCTACTCACATTATAACACATTTAAATGCACACTCTCTGCTGTTCGCGCAACAACATTGTTTTCGTAGTGGCCGTTCTTGCGTCACCCAACTTACGGAACTAATTCACGATTAGCAAATGCGCTAGATAAAGGTTTGTCGGTCGATGCCATCTTTATTGATTTTAAGAAGCCGGCCTTCGATCTTGTTCCGCACTCTCTATTACTTGAAAAACTGGCATGGTAACATATAGACAGCGTAGTCATCTTGTGGATCAAAGAACACTTGACTACACCACGTCAGACAGTAAATGTAAACAACGTGAAATCACATGAGGTGAAGGTTACATCTAGTGTAGTACAGGGATCTGTGCTGGGGCTTTTGTTATTTTTCATTCACATGAAGGATATATGCAGTGGTCTATCCCCTTCAGTGCGCTCATTTGCAGACGACTTCGTTTTATACGGAGAAATCCGTGACTTTGGGGATTGCACTACCTTACAGGAGGACCAACAAAAAAAGTTGCTGAATGGTGTGATCATTGGAAGATGCTCATAAATTTCGAAAAGACTGTCACGATGTATTTCACAAGAAGGCGAAATTTACACGAGTTTAATTACTCAGTAAATGAAAATGACATTACTCCCGCCACCGAGATCAAATACTCAGGTATCATCTTAACATCAGGGTTATCATGGCGCCGACATATTCGTTTCGTCATAGCAAAGGCCTCCAGAGTGTTGGGTCTCTTGCGCCGAAATATTGAGCATTTCGAACACGAAACCAAACAGCTTCTTTATCAAATGAATGTACGGTCCGTGCTTGAGTGCGCTTGTACAGCATGGGACCCATAGATTCAAAAAAATATTTTTAAAAAATGAGAAAGGGTTCAAAATATCGCGATAAAGTTTGTTTTCAATTATTACACAAGACATTTTAGCGCGTCTCTTGCGAAAGAGAGCCTCGGATGGGACACACCTAAAAAGCGTAGGAAAAAAAAGTAAAATTAAAAATGTTTCATAATATATTCTATTCTAGAACAAGAATAGGACGGGACTGATACATATTCCGCCCACACTACATTTCTTCGCGAGTTGATCATATTATTTATTATTTAACAGTTATTTGCATAGTAGACTCATGTGCAATTTTTCTTATGTCGTCGATTACCTTAGTCGTCTTATCCTGAGCGGTGACGTTGAGCTTAACCCCGGCCCCAGGAGACCGGCGTCTAAAGCTGGCAAACCTTACGAATCCCAAGAAAGCGTTCTTAACGCCCTTAAGACGTCGGCCGAGCTGGCAATGTCTAGTTGCGATAACCGTTCTCTTGTGAAGGTTCTTTCCGATTTAGTTGCTTGTCAGAAAAATATGTCACAAGGCATATCTGAAATCAAAAATACTGGGAATACACATTTCGATGCCTTGGTATTGCGTGTGGCTGCTCTCGAAGCCTCATGTTCGAAGACACTGTCTGATCAAGACTCTGATCAGCTTCGTTCCGAGGCGGCTTGCCTAAAGCGCACTGTTGCCGAACTAACTGCCAAATATGACGATCTTGAAAACCGTTCGAGAAGAAATAACCTAATCCTTCATGGTATACCAGAAGATTCCAAGGAAACTCGTGACACACTTCACTCCAGGGTTGCGAACCTTTTCAATAGGCTTTCCCTTGACTGTCCGTGTATAGAACGCTTCCATAGGTTAGACAGAATGCGCCCTGGGCATCCTCACCCTATCATATTAAAATGGATTTCAGCGATAAGCTAGTGATGCTGAAAAATGCTCATAAGCTGAAAAATTCCGGCGTGAAACTTTCCGAAGATTTTTCGTCTAGAGTGTGCGCAGTACGTAAAATCTATGTGATGCTTCAGTTGAACAGCGGAATAACGGCTCGGTTATTAAAATGAGGTTCGATTATTTATTTGTAGATAACGTTACAACTGGAACGGTGCCTCAAATAGTTTAGTAATAGCTCTAGGCTTTGCTTCTAGCGCAAGATTTCCAAACGTATCATCATCGAAAGGTTGACAATCTCATCCCTCTGCCACAGATCTTGCGCTTTTTGACGTTAGTGCCAGAAGCACTAACAAATTTCCACAGTTTCTTTCGCCAGTTTCTTCATGTTCTCCTTAAGTTATATGTATCACAGAAACATGGTTTCACGAAGATATTCACGACTCAGAATACACGCCTCCTGGTTACATTGCTGTCCGGTATGACCGTCAGAATAAGAAAGGCGGTGGTGTTGCTTTGCTTTTACGTTCCGCTTTTAACTTTAAGGTTCTACCAGGTCCTCCCAATGTAGAATCAGTTTCGTGCAAGTTACTAGTGCATAAGCAGAAGTTAACAATTTGTGGTCTTTATCGCCCCCCTGATAGTCCTAGTGACTTGTTCGATAATATTTCGCATTTTTTATACACGGCCATAGCCTCCACAGTTCTAACTTAATCGTTCTTGGTGACTTTAACCTTCTTGCTCATTTAGGTTTTAAGCATGATATCGTGAAAGGAATCTCGGATCATAACGCAGTTCTCGTACACATTAACTGTCCTATCCCACATGAGAGCTTTAGCTGTTCCACATTTCATTATTTTAACAAGGCTGACGATACGTCTATCACCGATACTTTCTACCACCGATACGTCCATCCCCGATAGCTCCTTCCAGCAAGGAGCTATCCTTCTTGCGCAGAGATAGATATATTCTGCGGGCGGCGCACACGTGATGTGTCACAGATTCCGCTATATATGTGGTCACTTGCTTCAAAATAAAACAATGTTGTAAGTCTGCGCTCGTGTGTCTCAGCCTCTCCTTCGTCCTCGTCTTGTGCGCAAAAAGCTGCACGCATAGGTGGCCCTATCCCGAAGGTAGTGCAATGCCGGGCCGACCCGCGGCGGAGGTGAAGCAGGCGTTAAGCACTCCCCACACGTGACCTATCCCGAAGGTAGTGCAATACCGGGCTGACCCACGGCGGAAGTGCAGTTCGCCATTAAGGGGCCCACATACACAGCTTCGCTTGTCATCCGTCTTCACAGAGTGGAAGGGCACTGAGTTTCTTCAACGGAAAGGAAGTGCGCTTGTCGTCAGAAAGATCAGGTCCCGTTTACTTGACCATTCATTTTATTACTGCGCGAAGAAAAAACGGGTGCAATGGATGAAGCGCACAACACATGCGTGGACTCGCAACTGTTTCATTCTGTAAGTTGCTACAAATAAATGGTTGACCAAGGTACACGTATCATCATATCTTGGACGGAACGAACAGGCTAACAAAAGATTACCACACGTCACAAAACAATATTTTCCATGTATCGCCATTCAACATACCGTGCTACAAGACACGAAAACTCCTGATATGGGATTGCTTTTGACAGTTGGCTTATGGATTATTTTTAGTACTCTAATATAAAACGCTTCCGCTATCTCGCGGTTCAATTGTTCTGTTCTCCTTGTGAGAGTCCGTGCTCTCGAAAACGTCGGGGTGCATCCACACTCTCAGCAAATGTACAACCAGCTGGGACAGAACTGAGATTTCCGGGACAGTTGATGTTCTCGGAGGCGTGTGTTGACGCACCTTCCGCTATGTCATACGTAAGATTTTCGGCGTGACAAGGGTACCTGGTAAACTTTACCACCATTACAAGGAACGTAGTAACAAGTGTGCTTCACTTTGTATACACCTTGATGTGCGGAAGAGGCAGTTTCGCTCCTTTTATCCACATGGGTGCAGGCGTTTCAAAGTTTCTCTGGAGAGAGAAACTTTACTGGTCTATTATGAAATGAAACGCGTTAAGCGTCTGATGGGGTGGCTCCCTCTTCGCGGGCTCCATATGCTTCCAGGGCCGCCTGGCCCCTGTGGATCAGTCTGAGCTGGTCTTCCAGGGCGGGGCTGGACAGCATGATCTCCCATCGCTCGTAAAGGGTGGGGATAGCAGGGGGGTTAGTTATGGGTATAGGTGGGGGGTGGTGTATGGAAAAATTGCACTCTCCTATGACGTGCTGAAGGGTTCCTAATGCATTGCAGTGAGGACATGTGTTCTTATATCTCTCTGGGTATATCTTGTTCTGGAGGCAGGGGTGGGGAAAGGATCCTGCCTGGATTTGCCTGTATATTGTTTGTTCGGCTCTGGTCAAGGAGTGGTGGGGGTGCGGGAATGTCTTCCTGCCGTCCCTGTAATATTTGACTATATCTCTATAATTTGTGATGGGTTGCCATCCCCTTGCCTCCTCCTCGTTGGCCCGGGAGTTTAGCGCTCGGGCCTGTTGATGAGCATATTCATTGCCCTCAACTGAGGAGTGAGCCGGGACCCAAACTAATTCGATCGCTTGTTTAGGAGGCGTAGCTTTACCAAGAATTTTTAGTGCCGCAAGGGACACCCAGCCAGATCTGTAGTTCTTGTATGCAGTTTCTCTGGAGCCGAGAATACAGTTTGCACTTCGTACAGCAAGGCTACATTCTTTATCCCGTGCAATAATAGGTGCTCGTGCGAAATTACGACCTTTTTCTTGTGTCTTTCGATGGTATATGCAACTTATATTACCCTTGACAGTTGCTATTAGTCCATTAGATGCGCTGATAATGACATAGCTATAGGGGATCTTCTCTGAGCCAATTATCAGGCGGGGGAAAAGAAACTTTCCACATGTGCACCCATTATCGCAGGGACTAAAGAATATACGCCAGAGGTACAGACTGCAAACTGTATCCTTGGCCCCGGAAGAACCTTCGAAAGCCTATACCCAAGCAGGAAAAGGAGCGAAACTACCTCTTCCGCACGCCAAGGCATATACCAAGGGAAGCACACTTGTTCGTACGTTTCTTGTAATGCATATACCCTTGTCATGCCGTTATCGTTACCATATCTGGTATCGTTTGCCAGATACCCTTGTCGTGCCAAAAATCTTATGTAGGGCAAAGTGAAAAGTGCGTCAACACACACCTTCGAGAACATGAATTGCCCCTGAAAAACATAGCTCTGTCACACCTGGCTGTACATTGCTGAGAGTGCGGATGCAACCCTACGTTTTCCGGCGCACAGACTCTCACAAAAGTAAGGGAACAAATGAACCGTGGGATAGCGGAAGCTTTTTGTATTGGAAAACTAAAAGAAGAATGCATAACCCAACCATCAGTAGACCTCATAGATCAGTTTTTGTATCTGTGTAGCACGATACATTGAATTCCGACGTATGGAAAATATTTTGCGACACATACTAATTTTTGTTTGCCCGATCGTTCTGCCCTAGATAATTATCACACGCGTACTTCGCTCAACTATTTATTTGTAGCACCTCTCAGAAAAAACCAGACGTGAGTCTACGCATGTGCTGTGGTCTTCGATCCTCCCTTGTACCCATTCTTCTTTGCACAGTAACAACATGAATTCGTACCAACTCGCCCGACTTTCAGTCCTTCTGATCCACTTGACAATGTTTTATGACTGTGCTACAGTGACTGTAGCCGCTGGAAGATTACAGTTACTGGTGCAGTGTCTCATTCTGTACGTAGCCTTCCACGAGATTTGTTTTCATGTTACCACAACTTAGGTCTCTGTTATATGCTGCAAAACTGTCTACATTGTTGCGAATATTACAGCGAAGCTGTATACCTCTACCGTCCAAGGAAATTTTCGTGTCGTTGGCGTGGTAAGCAAAAAACTCCCCATACGTGGGCCGATCCAGGAGATAGTGCAACGCCGGGCCGACCCGCGGCGGAGGTGACGCAGACGTTAAGCACTCCCCATGCATGGGCCGATCCCGAAGATAGTGCAATACCGGCCCGACCCGCGGCGGAGGTGAAGCAGACGTTAAGCACTCCCCATGCGTGGACCGATCCCGAAGATAGTGCAACGCCGGGCCGACCCGCGGCGGAGGTGAAGCAGACGTTAAGCACTCCCCATGCATGGGCCGATCCCGAAGATAGTGCAATACCGGCCCAACCCGCGGCGGAGGTGAAGCAGACGTTAAGCACTCCCCATGCGTGGGCCGATCCAGAAGATAGTGCAATACCGGCCCGACCCGCGGCGGAGGTGAAGCAGGCGTTAAGCACTCCCCATGCGTGGGCCGATCCCGAAGATAGTGCAACGCCGGGCCGACCCGCGGCGGAGGTGAAGCAGACGTTAAGCACTCCCCATACGTGTGCCGATCCCGAAGATAGTGCAACGCCGGGCCGACCCGCGGCGGAGGTGAAGCAGACGTTAAGCACTCCCCATGCGTGGGCCGATCCCGAAGATAGTGCAACGCCGGGCCGACCCGCGGCGGAGGTGAAGCAGGCGTTAAGCACTCCCCATGCGTGGGCCGATCCCGAAGATGGTGCAACGCCGGGCCTACCCGCGGCGGAGGTGAAGCAGACGTTAAGCACTCCCCATGCATGGACCGATCCCGAAGATAGTGCAATACCGGCCCCACCCGCGGCGGAGGTGAAACAGACGTTAAGCACTCCCCATGCGTGGAGCGATACCGAAGATAGTGCAACGCCGGGCCGACGTGCGGCGGAGGTGAAGCAGGCGTTAAGCACTCCCCATACGTGTGCCGATCCCGAAAATAGTGCAATACCGGCGCGACCCGCGGTGGAGGTGGAGCAGGCGTTAAGCACTCCCCATACGTGGGCCGAACCCTATGGTAGTGCAATGCCGGGCCGACCTGCGGCGGAGTTGCAGTTCGCCATTAAGGGGCCCACATACACAGCTTCGCCGGTCATCCTTCTTCGCAGAGTGGAAGGGCACCGAGTTTTTTTGGATAACCTACATACATTTGCCTGAAATTATGTTGTTGATAGTTGTTATATGAGGCGGTAAGATATTCATTCGAGATACCTTTGTGTGCTCAGTCTTTTCGGTTTCAGAGGAATCAGATGCAACTAGAAATAAATAGTACCTTAAGGTTCTAGTCACTTGAAAGGATGCATTACAAGTTCTGTGTTGGTAGTGCTCATTGCAGAGATTTTTTTTAATGGGGAGTTCTTTTTGTAGCCTGCAAGTGCTTTCGTCTAGTTATATATTCTTCAAAATGTGTGTCTTCATGTCTTGGAGTTGTTCGTTTTTGAAAAATCTATATCTTTAGGCAACCTGTGTCTTTGCCACTGATGACAGGTTGCTACCTGTTTTGTACTATAGTACTGGCAAAGTCTATTGAAAAGCTATCAATAGTATTTGGCATTGATAAACCTTTCAGCTGTACTGTGAAAACCTGAAGGCATTTTTGCATTGTCGGTGATATAATATTTATTATACTGGTGTTCGTTAAGTGTTGTGAATTTGAAAATAAAATCATACTTCATCAATATATGTTTGGGCATTTACTTATTACCGTGCAAGAGCTTCCTTTCGCACGTGCTGAAGCAAAGGTTAAGGAAGTGACTGCCGACCGGGGCAGCGAAATTGCGATACATGGTGCTGTTGTGTAGGCGTATGCAGATAGCGAGAGTGCTGGGCTCTTTCTCATGTTTGTTATGTGGCGAAGACAGAATTCATTAACAACGACGGCCGCGTGATTATGGATCGTTATCACGATCCGTTTAGCTCTGGTTCGTACGTTGACCAGCCGTCAAACCGAATAATTACTTCCTAACCCCAACTGCTAGATCTAACTACTCTCGAGTGTGAACAGCGGGAACAGCCCGGTGGTCCTGCTCGTTAGCTGCACCTCCACGTATCGTAATTTCGCCGCTCCAGTCGCCGGTTACTCGCGCTGAACTTTTTCCGTCGCCACTGTACAAAAAGGTAAGTATAAGCTGCATAAACAAGAGCAGAACACTGAACCGTATTCTTCGCGACGGTTTGGAAACGTCTTAAAACGCATTTTGATTATGGTTTCGGTGAGCCTTTCAGGGTATCTGGAAACCCCTTTTCCAGATGAAGTTTCTTCTGACGTTTTTTAAAACCAGATTTAGACAACAATACCTTGGTTTGGGCGAGTTGGTTCGTCTTGACAGTTTTCATATAAGCGCGCTAAAGACGAAGACGAAAGGAACACATACGAGAGGACGGGCGCTGAAGTTCCAACTGGCGTTTATTGCAGAGGATCATCTATTTTATGCACTGCGCATCAGGTACATCATGCACGCATCATCATGCAAAAGATTGTATAAGTCTATCGGTTCATACATAAGATTGTATGGTCAATCAGTTCACGTTCCTAGATACCTCGAAAGAAATGTCACTTCTTTTTCCTGCAACGCCAAAGACAGACAGCCGACACACATGTCACCTGCCTTTCTTATAAAATTGAGGAGCCATTCCACTCTGTGAAGGGGGATGACCAGCGAAGCTGCAACACATCACACAGGTTTAGAGAAGGGTAAATGTATTTATTTGCATCATTTAGTAATGGCAGTGACGATAGCTTTGTGATGGCTGTGATATACACTGAATTGTTCGGTTACAACCTAAGACAGAATCTTGGTCAAAGTTAAGTCTATACACTACCGTTGTTGGATAGTTGAGTGACTTGGATTGGTGCGGCACTTCAAACCAAACTTTTCAAGCACGAACTGAGTGAACCATTTCTTGTCTGGTTTTGAAATGTCCACATTGAAGTCTCCAACGATGCCTTTGCTGTGACATAGTTACTAGCGCTAACAAGAACTAACGGGGAAAAAAAGGTGGGACAGGACAGAGCGCTAGACTTTACCAGTTGAATTCTAGCGCTCTGTCCTCTCCCACCTTTTTTTTTTTCGCTATTCTTGTTAGCGCTAGTAACTATGTGACAGCAAATGCATCAACACCAAGTAGCCCAACTTTCTGCGTTAATTGCTCTCCAACGATGATCACAGGGGTACTGTCATCACGGCTAACCCATGCAAAGTGCGTGGTCATTAACTTCTCGACATCACACTAGGGTGTACCTGGAGATATGTGCACAGTGGATATCACAATTCCGTCTTTCGTTTGTATGACACAGACGTCCATCGCCACAGTGCTTGTCCAGGCATTGTCCTCTTGCGAGTCACGAGGACAATTGTACATACATTTTGTAGCCATGAACCTTACGGGGCTATGAGCCATTGTTTCCTGGGGTCTGACCCATTGACGATGACAGTTTTCGACATGCTGTTCTCTATGTTGTATGTGGGATTAGAAAGAATGTAAATACTGTCCGCTTCACTTTGTTGAGTGCTTCTATCCTCTGCCTTACGGTGCTATGAGCCATTGCATTTTTTGCTTGCTTACGCGGGTATGATTGCTTACAGGAGTATTAGCCATTGATGACGATAGTTTTTGTTGACGCACACGAAAAATACACTGAACCCTAACCATATGCAGCTTCGCTGTAAAATACGCTTAAACTATTTTGCGTTCTCTTTTTGTTTTTCTTTCCTCAGGAAAGTTGCGTTGCCGAACATGCAACAACAAACAAACACTGGCCAGTGAGGACAAACTGGCCAGTGCTTCAACGACAGGGCTAAACAGCACAATAATGACGTTAGAAAAAGGATACGGTAGCCACTTGGATGAACACTGCAAAAAGTGCGCTTGAACACCCTATTGGCTCAAACACTAAGCAGCCAAACACCCATGTTTGGCAACACAACTTTGTTTAGGAAAGAAAACAAAAACAGAACACGAAATAGCTGAAGCGTATTTTTTAATGAAGGCAGCTGACAAATGTATCAGCTGTCCGTTTTTGGCGTTGCAGGAAAAAGCAGTTACATTTCTTTCGAGGTATCTAGGCACGTGAGCTGATTGACCATACAATCTTATGTATTAACTGATTGACTTACACAGTCTTTTGTATGATGATGCGCGCATGATGCACCTGATGCACAGTGCATAAAAGAGATGATCGTTTGAAATGAACGCCAGTTGAAAGTTCAGCGCCCGTACTGTCGTATGTGTTCTTTACATCTTCGTCTTTAGGGCGTTTTAGAGCGCAGCTCTTAGGCGCCCGTTCCTGGGTTGAGCGTCGGAGTCAGCGCAACCGCGCGAACGTGCGCATGCGCGCGTTCGTCGTCGTCTTCTACCACAGCTGGCTCGTTGACGCCGTAACATATTATTAGCCCATACATAACTTCACCTCCCCTTATGTTAAATAGGCAGTGGAAGGCATGGCTTGCGGACGAGGGAAAGGAGAGCCAAGTGGCTCTCCTGGACCAAGCCCAGCGAGCCGCTCGCGCCGGTGGAGCTCTAGACTAAGGGCCCAACCACGCTCGCCTACTTTTATTTTTGAAAAATAAAGTTTCTTTCCTTCCTTCCCCTCGGCGTAACCACGCGAACGCTCTCGTGCTACTGCTCGCGCGTTCGTCGTCGTCGTCTTCTTCCACAGCTGGCTCCGATGACACTCATGCCAGCGTTGCCATAATGCCCCTCCGTCTGCGAAGCCGCTTACGGCGCTGACCCACTGCCAGTCGGCGCGGTGATTTCGGTCTGAAATTATTTGCCTCAGTATATCGCTCGCGCCTTCGTTGTCGTCGTCTTCCACAGCGCGCTCCGATGCCACTCATCATGCCAGCGTTCCCATACTGCCTCAATTCTTTGCCTCAGTATATCGCGGAATGAAAACACGTGTAAAGCTGCGCTCAAATTTCGCATTAGAGAGTATCGTAATCGTCGGACGTTTGTTATGAAAACCTTCAGATTTAGACAGTCTATAAAATGGATTCAAGCCAGTCATTAGACTAGATATACGGAGTTTTCTAGAGTATGAGTTTCTATTCAGTGTCGTGTTTTGGGCGTTTTCATTGTCTCGGATAAACGGCGAAGAGACGTAATGCATCCCTTTTGTGTAGCCTGGGACCGTATACATTCTCTTTAATTATACACTTTTTCTATTATCCCATCCTCTCGGGAGACCATACAAACATGCATATACTGTTTTCGAACGCGAAAACCAACAACGCTATACATCGCCGAAGTGTTCGTGTACATGTGTGTGTGGAGGGGGGGATACGCTAGGAGGGACGCGCAGCCTGGCGCAGTCGTGCTGCAAGATTGCACACTTTAGCGCGCGAGCGTCGCGACAACCATCGGCTTTCATTGCATCGAGTGTCACCTCGGCGCCTTTGCTCAGGACACTATAGCCAATACGCGTATTCTCAGCACTATAGCCAAACCCTCACAAAGGTCAGTATACTAAAAGCGTTAAAAAATACGGTGATTGTTCCCAGCACTCGTAGAACACAAGCTGTGTCGCAGAGAGAAGAAGGTTGACTGCGTTGACCCCGCCTCAAGGAGTGCCTCACTGTTTCTGCCTGTTTTGGGGGTGGCGGATACGAGTGGCAAGATGTTGCTCACCCCTGCTGCACAATAGGAACGGGGTCCGAGAAATCGGAATCACGTCTCACATCGGCCGGGGGAGGCCGGATGTCCGCGCGTGCTTGTGTTCTGCTTGCGTCGAGGATTGCTTTGTTCTGCCGCTGCTTCTGCTCGGTACAGCAAAATTGGCTCGGGATGCTGATTTCACCTTGTGCACTCTGGATGGATGCTAGTATTCGCGGCTGTGTTATGGTGTTCGACGTGGATGGTTGCGGAGATGATATTGGCTTAAACATTCGCGAACTTGAAGTGTCGCTCACCGCGCTCGACTGTGTCGATCTCCATGATGGTGCCATGGGCGTTGCAGACGCGTCGACCATGCCCGCGCTGCCACAGCATCTGTGTCGGCGCGAATGCGGCGACCCATTTGGGAATCTGATGTATCGCCAACTTCATCGTCATCTTCATCGTGCCTTCATCGGCACTGCCATGGTCATCATGACACGTGAGCAGCGGAACACACGGACGCAGGCTGCAATAAAGCTGTGGTGCTTGCGGCGTTATGTCTGACTGATGTCAGTGTTTTTTAAGCCTAGTGCGACATAACAGTGGCGACGAGGCCTAGCGCCGCTAGGTGAGAAGACCCGCGTCAGCATGAGTGCTGGACGGCCACCAGAATTTGCCGATGCAGAAGGTACGTGGCCTACGTATCGCGTTCGCCTGGAGGCGTACTTTGAGGCTCATAGCATCGTGGACCCAACGAAGAAGCGAGCGCTGCTCATCGCTTCGCTCACGGACAGTGCTGTGCGTGTGGTGCAGGGCCGGTGTCAACCAAAAAAGGTGAATGAACTGAGCTATGAGGAAGTCGTCGGGTATCTGGAAGATCACTATGCTCCGGAGGTCAACGAGATCGCTGCAAGTTATGCTTTCTTCATGCGTTCGCAACAAGACGGGGAAGCTGCTCAGGACTTCATTGCGGACATTCGACGCCTAGCTGAGAAGTGTAACTTCGGCACGTCATTGGAGCGCATGTTGGGGGATCGAATCGTTTGCGGAGTGCTGGATGAAGACGTTCGGCGCCATTTACTGACGCGACGGAAGCTCACCTTAGAAGAGGCTGAAGACTTTGCTGTCTCGGCACAGAGAGCTGATGAAAATGCCAGGAGCATGAACTCGGCGCACTCAGAAGTACATTTTGCCCGACAAAAGAGCCATTCCTCGAAGCGACGTCCCAAGCCGGAACAACGCGACGTGTGTGGAAGGTGTGGAGAATCGCATGCTGAGGACGAGTGCAAACACCTTCGCGCGGTGTGCCACCGGTGTGGAAAACGAGGACATCTACGTCGGATGTGCCTGTCTAGCACAAATAGTGACCGTCGGCAGGGATCTTATCCAGCAAGACAACGGCGCCAGGGTTCGTACGCCATGGCAGCCGGAGAGGACACAAGCTCGGACGACAACGACGCCTTGCACACGATTACAGCGGTTCTCCATCACGCAGCCAGTATCCGCAAGGTTAGGCCTATTTACAAGGATATCAGTTGGAATAACGTTCCGCTCACTATGTTGGTGGACACGGGGTCACCTGTAAGCGTCATTCCCGTAACGGTGTTCCGCAAGTACAAGCAGCTCTGGCCTCCGTTGGAGAGTTCACAGCTCAAGCTCTCTTGTCTCTTGGGAGAACTTCCAGTTGTCGGCCAGCTTAGCATGACCGCTACGTGCGACGGGAAAGATATTCCTGGTACTGTCATAGTGGTCGACAGCTCCGGACCATCTTTGTGCGGCAGAGACACCATCAAGGCATTTAATGAAGTTGGAGTGGCAATATTGTCGAATGTGGTAGCGAATCTGCAACCGGTTGGAATACAGGCTGTCAGCACAGGTCTGCAACAGCTGCTTGACGAATATGCCGACGTGTTGACGGTGTCCAAAGGACCACCGGTCACATTTCAATTGAAAGAAAACGCGTGTCCACGGTTCTTTAAGGCCCGTACGTGGGCCTACGCTCTAAGAGATAAGATGTCTGAATCGTTGGATCAGCTGGTCGCGGAAGGCGTTTTGACGCCGGTAAAAACCGCTGAATGGGCAACCCCTGTGGTACCCGTTTTGAAGGGCGATGGGTCCCTCCGACTGTGTGGAGACTTCCGTATGACTGTGAATGCGGCCACTGTGGTAGAACAATACCCGTTGCCTCGAGTGGACGACATTTTTGCTAGGTTAAACGGTGGCGAAGTATTCACGACCTTGGATTTGCGTCAAGCCTACAACCAGTTGCCATTGGATGAGGAAGCAAAGAAGATAACAGTCCTCAACACCCAGAAGGGCCTCTTTTGTTTTAACAGATTACCGTTTGGCGTAAGTTCTGCTCCAGCCATATTCCAAATGCGAATGGACGGACTGCTGGGGGATATTCCTGGAGTGCAGGTGTACCTGGATGACATTATCATCGCCGAGAAAAAACATGATTCATCTAGGCTCAAAACCGTGCTGCAGCGGCTGCGGGAGTATGGTCTCCGACTGAACAAGGGAAAGTGCAAGTTTCGGCAAGACGAAGTCACATTTCTCGGTCATCGTATCGACGCAAAGGGTCTGCGACCGAAGGACGACAATATCAAAGCCGTTGTTGAAGCCCCAAAGCCCACCTCGGTGAGTGAGCTGAAAGCTTTTCTCGGTCTCATAAATTACTATGGCAAGTTCCTGCCCAATCTGGCCACCATGCTAGCTCCGCTACATGCTCTCTTATCCAAAGGAGTCAAGTGGCAATGGAGCCAGGAACAGGAGAAAGCATTTCAGCAAGTTAAGCAGGCAATTGTGGCTTCCAAGTTTCTGGCTCACTTCGACCCGGATAAGCCACTGCGGCTGGAGTGCGATGCATCATCAGTAGGCATTGGGGCCGTTTTGTCGCACCGCGTGAATGGTGTTGACTACCCCATCGGATTCCGGTCCAGGACACTTACCAAGAGCGAGCGCAATTACTCGCAGTTAGAAAAAGAAGCTTTGGCACTGGTATTCGGCGTCGCCCGGTTTAAAGACTACCTGTACGGACATCAGTTCGTCTTAGTAACAGACCACAAGCCTCTTACTGGTTTATTCAATCCAGGTAAAGCCATACCACCGATGGCGGCCGCAAGAATACAGCGTTGGGCCTTGTTTCTTGGCAACTACAACTACACATTGCAGTACCGGAAGGGCAGTGACCATTCCAATGCTGATGCCCTCAGTCGGTTGCCCTTGCCAGTAATGGAGGAGCCGCGGGACTCTGCTGCCGACGAGTACGCTTTGTATGCCCACTCTCTGGAGGAAACAGCGCTTTGCGCCCGCGAGGTTGAACATCTGACTAATCGAGACACCAGCCTTCTGCAGGTTAAAAAATGGATTTCCCAGGGATGGCCGTCATATCTTCCGCAGGGCCATGAGCATCTCCGGCCGTACTTCAACAGAAGAACAGAGCTTACAGTCAGCCATAATTTGGTGTACTGGGGACATCGCATTGTTCTACCCCTGGCGGCGGCAAGGCGTGTGTTGCGTCTTTTGCACGAGACACACCCCGGCATGACAGCCATGAAAACCACAGCGAGAACGTTGTTTTGGTATCCGGGACTGGATTCCGACATAGAGCGACTGGTGAACTCATGTTCCACATGTGCGCAGGCTTCAGCGATGCCACCAGCACAGATACCTTTGGCCTGGCCAGCCACCGGGGAAAGGTGGAGCCGGCTGCACGCAGATTTCGCAGGCCCGTTGGACGGACAAATGGTCTTAGTCGTCGTCGACTCGGAAACGAAATGGATGGAAGCCATTCCAATGAAAACTGCCACTTCGCAAACCACGGCCAACGCGCTAAGATCAATATTTGCACGGTTCGGCCTTCCAAAAACCTTTGTTTCTGATAACGGACCACAATTTGTGGGCAAAGTTTTTCGTGAGTTTCTGGCACGGAACAATGTGCAACAACTCACAACAGCCCCTTATCATCCACAGTCGAATGGGTTAGCCGAACGAGCTGTGCGTACGCTCAAGGAAGGACTAAAGAACCCCGGAATAGACATCAAAATACGCATAGCGCGGGTTTTATGTCGATATCGCCGAACGCCCGTCAAGGATGGAAAGTCGCCGGCGGAACTCTTATTGGGGACCAAATAAGAAGAAAGCTGGACTGTATCGCTCCCGATGAAAGGTTACCAGAAATCCAACCACGAGTTGGAGGGTCTCCAGTTCAGGCAGGTGACCCAGTCTGGATGCGCGATTTCCGAACAAGTCGTCGCAGGTGGATACCAGGAGTAGTGCGAGATCAACTGGGGTCCAGAATGGTCACTGTTGATTCCGGGAAAGGAATTCAGCGGCGACACTTGGACCAGGTGAGACGTCGAACTGTCTCAGACTCTTTCTCGACACAGAGGGTAGCCGTAAACCCTGCAGAGAGCACTCCAATCACGTCGCGACATAGTCCGGAAGTGGCCCAGACGGATAGCCCGCCACCGTTACGAAGATCGACCCGACAGCGACGGCCTCCTGAACGCTTGGACCTGTAAGAGGGGAAGAAGTGATGTATCGCCAACTTCATCGTCATCTTCATCGTGCCTTCATCGGCACTGCCATGGTCATCATGACACGTGAGCAGCGGAACACACGGACGCAGGCTGCAATAAAGCTGTGGTGCTTGCGGCGTTATGTCTGACTGATGTCAGTGTTTTTTAAGCCTAGTGCGACATAACAGAATCGGAAGCAGGTTGCGTCGCCTGTATAGCCTTCAAACAAATCCTCGATGGTGCCGGTCGGTAAAGCAGCCAATTTTCCCCGCACCGTGGTAGCCAGACGCCAGTGATGTGTGTGCAGCAGACACGCCAGGTCCGGCGGACCATCCACCACCACCTCCTGCTCGCCAGCTCATGTGACACCAGGACCTTTTGCCTTTTTGACAACGGCTGTGTGGGCGTCGCGCTTGTCCATGATGCAGAAATTGCGTGTCTCCAGAATGATGTGGAGGCTGCGCAAGCGAGGAATGACGACGCTGTTGTTGAGGCCCTGCAGGTGGTTATACTTCTTGTCCAGGAGGGCGAAAATTTTCTCCTTGTCCTGAGTGTCGGCCTGCTGGACAAGCGGCTCTAGCGGAGCTATATCTGCTTCCACATCCTCTAAGCAACCAGCCGCAGAGGCGTCAGCAACAAGGTTTTTGCAGCACTCAAAGTTGCGATGTCGCTCATTGCGAAGAACCTCGAACTTTACCTCGGAAGCGACGCCTCTGGCTGCTTGCGACTTTACGATGTCCTCACAGCAGCCCTGCAGCGCATTGATGGTCTTGGCAACCTGCTGATTCCAGTTCTCGTTGGCCGGGCTGGTGCTCAAGACGGTCTCGTCATCCCATATCCGGTCGATTATCTTTGCGCGCACGCTGTGCATCCTCCGTGCTGTGTTGACATAGTACTTCATCCTGCCGTCGTCGACGGGCGGGCTCAGCTGCGCGCTGGGATTTGTCGACAGGAAGGAAGTTATGGATTGGGCGTCGTAACATCTCGCTGGACCACTGCCACCACCACAGGTCTCCTGAGCTCGCAGTAAGGCGTCTCAGCTGGCTGTCACCGATGCCAGACAGTCCTTGAGCTCTCCCACGTCAGTCTTGAGTGCAGTCTTCTCCGTTTCCACCTCCTCGATGAGTGCACTGTACATGGACATGTGTATGTTAACATTGAGCACATTCATCTTGGCCTGAAGCTCGATTTTCATGGCCCTCTCAGCGTACTTCACGATGTTGCACGTTTCCGAGTAGCTGAGCTTCGAAGGCATCCCTGCCGCGACCATGAGGGTGCTGCACGGGCTACCCAGCGAGTCCTTTTAAGAATGTGTCAACTTGGAGCCCCCGTAAGGCACTTACTCGCCCGGTTACGTTCTGCGGGAGGGCTTCGATGCAGTTGCCGAGGACCAGGAGCGACCGGTTGATCTTGGTAAGCTTGGGCATCCGTTCATTTATGTCCCTGTAGGACGACGTGAAGGCGGCCGACGCGGCCTGCCAAATGCGAAGAACGAAGCGGCGGCTGCGGCTTCCAGCCCGGTCGGGGAACGAGAGCGCGTTCTGTTCTCTCGAAGCTCAAGCCACATGCATCTGCACGGCGCTGATGATTATGGCTGATGAGGACTCACAGTGATGAAGATGACGCTACAAATCACAGGTGCCTGCAATATATTTTTTTTCTTATTGTTATACTGAACTACTCGGTTCTTGGCCAATCCCCCAGAGTGCGTATGTGCCACTGACATCTATGCTCTACATCTACATCTACTACGACAGCAATGTACGTCGCATGTCTGGCCTTCCTACCGGAGCTAGTTGACGCGCTAGTACAGCTCATTGGCCGTGAGGGAGACCATTCCGGGGCATTCAACGGAGCTCAGCCTTGCGAACGTTTTGCCGGGCCCCCTTCGCGCCGTACGCGAATACAGAACAATTGCCCCCTTCAAGAAGCATTGTCGGCATGTCCTTGGTGGTGTTCTCAAACACATACACATTGTCCTTTGTTCATGCGGTAATCGGTAAGCATGCGGAAAACATACCGCTTGTTCATGAATCGGCAATCATGCGGAAAAGGATGACAAAGGGAAGCAAGGAGAGGCCTCGGAGTCAAACCTGGCTAAGTGCTTAGAAGCAATTGTGGAGACGGTGAAAGGCGATAAAAGAGCGGTGGTAGGGACGTTTCCTGGGCGGACATTGGGTTCTGTCATGGAGCGAGCAAAAGCAAAGCTCGCGGAAAATGCCCACGGATGCAACCCTGTCGTAGTAGCAGGTGGGCTAAATGACGTCCGAAACAGGAAAAGGACAGGACTAGCCCAGCGCTTGGTGAAGGGGGTAGACGACTTGCGTGAGCTGTTCCCTCAGATGCAGATCGTGGTGTGCACGGTACTGGAGATTCCTGTACGTGACAGTAACGTACAAGGCGCCATAGTGGCTGCTAATGAGGCTATATGGACAATGAGCCGAGAGAAAGGTTTCGAGGTTGTAGAAGTAAACAGGGAAGTTAGAAGGTGGGGTGGTTTTCAACGAGACGGTATCCACTTCAATCACAAGCTTGGACGAGAGGTGGGCTGGCGACTTGCTGGTCGCGCGGTTGTCTTTTTAGGAGGCCCACGAATGCTCAGGAGGCCAGTGTAGGTAGTAATGAAGAAGGTCCCACAGGGGAACCGCAGGATAGCATCACCGTCAATAACAGAAAATGGATGGAAACAAGAAAGAGAGCTCGCCATGCAATAGGCTACATAAACATGCAGAACGGCAGAAGAAAGGAATAGTGTATATAGATTGAGGAGCAGTTAAATAGAGACCAAATAGGGGTGTATGCGGTTACAGAAACGCCCCTTAGAGACTCGGAGGAGCCGCCAGTGATTGAGAATTAGGTTTGGGAAGGGTGCAACCAGGCACGTACCCAGGGGGGGGCCCGGGGGGGCCCGGGCCCCCCCCCCCCGAAATCAAGTGGCATACCCCCCCCCCCCCCCCTCCCCACCCACGCCACCACTGCTCACACATTTCTAAAGCGCCGCCAGATCAATGTTGAGACTTGGCATCTGTTCATCGGTCAGCATTATGCTGCCTTTTTCACTCCTTTTATATGGCGGTAGTTATCGGCATCTCTTGTAATGTGAAGGACAGTTTTCTCATAGATTCCGCACCCGCGCGATTAACTCGAGATGCGTTCAGTTGTCACCATCTATTCAACCGTCACGCGCATAGCTGTTGCTTTTGTTAGTTCAACCTTCTTTGTTTAGGCTGATCCTGGGACCTGGAGAAGGATGCGGCTGTTACTCAGCTGGTCTGTACTCTCATGGAACGAGTTGCTGCCGGAGAAAACGCCAATTGCGTTTAACTTCTCCCTTTGCTTCATTATTTCCTTGAGTTACGGCTCGCCGCGACGCTGGCAGATGCCCGGAACCATATACACGTGATATGGGTTATATAAGGTGGGGAAATAAAATAATGTGAAAGAGCGTCCATCATGAAACCCTGCAATGACCCTTAAACCCATAAGCAAGATGACTGTCGCCCGTTACCTCGTCTGTTTTTCCCTAATTGTATAGCACTTTTCGTGCAAAATTGGCAACCGGAAACAAAAATCGCAAGGAGTTGAGAAATTAAGCGGTCTACTAAGGGAGAGAGCCATGGCAACAACCAACCTGCAAGCAAAAGCGAATAATAAAAAAGTTAACCGTTGTTTATGAGAATATTTATGGATCAACATCTTTTTATTTAAAAAGGAAGTAGAGAAAACGCCGCCGCCGAAAGTGGAGAACAATTACTTGTTTTGAATGACGCTTCTACAGTTATCGGTCGAACCGCCTCACGTAGCCACTTCTCTGCTCTGCTTATGTGGGTGTTTTTCTAACCTTTCGCGGTGAGCGCAGTACGTCTAGAATCGCAGAGTCCTGCGCTCTACGCGGTTGTATGGGACTGGCGGCCGCACAGCGTTACGCAATTCGCGGAACTGTCAAAACTGGTCAACAAGGCGAAAATAACTGATATTCGAAACTATAACATGAGAAAGACTGAAGAAGCCGTAAAAAACTAACGCAGCCTGAAATCAGTAAAAAAGAAACCTGGCATAGGACAAACCATGATGTATGCACTAAAGGATAAGAAGTATAATATCATCAGCAATCCCGAAGATATAGTAAAAGCAGCGGAAAAATTCTAAGCTGACCTGTATACAGTACCCAGAGGAGTCACGATACCTCACTTAGAAACAGTAATGAACAGGATACGGAAACTCTCCTATAACTAGTGATGAGGTCAGAAGGGCCCTGCAAGACATGAAACGATGAAGAGCGGGAGGAGAAGGTGGAATAACAGTCGATTTAATCAAAGATGGAGGAGACATAATGCTCGGAAAACTGGCGGCTCTTTATACGAAGTGTCTATCGACTGCAAGGGTCCCAGAAAACTGGAAGAATGCAGATATTATACTAATCAACAAAAAAGGAGACGTTAAATAATTGAAAAATTATAGGACCATTAGCTTGCTCCCAGTATTATATAACATATTTACCAAAATAATCTCCAATAGAATAAGGGCAACACTGGATTTTGTCAACCAAGGGAACAGGCTGGCTTCAGGAAGAGATACTTTACAATGGATCACATCCATGTCATCAATCAGGTTATCGCGAAATCAGCAGAGTACAATAAGCCTCTCCATGTGGCTTACATAGATTACGAAAATGCATTTGATTCAGTAGAGATACCAGCAGTCATAGAGGCACTACGTAATCAAGGAGTACAGAACGCTTACGTAAAAAGCTTGGAAAATATTGCTACATGCGTGTGGTATTTGTTTGTTTGAACGAGGCGCGTGGGCGCCATCACTCCAGAAAAGAGGAGGAAGAACGAACTGGGCTCGCACTGTGAATCTAACCGGTCAGCGCTGCAACCGTTGTTGTAAATATAATCTGTAAATAGTTTCTCGTCTTACTGACTCGTCCTTCGCGTAAGAATATCTACAGAGGTTCTACAGCTACCTTAATTCTACACAAGAAAAGCAGGGAGATACCTATAGAGAAAGGGGTCAAACAGGGAGACACAATTTCTCCGAAGCTATTCACTGCGTGCTTAGAAGAATTCAAGCTATTAAACTAGGAAGGCTTAGGACCAAAGATCGATGGCAAATATCTCGGCAACCTTCGGTTTGCGGATGACATTGTTCTATTCAACAACAATGCAGACGAGTTAAAACAAATTATTGGAGACTTTACAGAGAGAGTGTAAGAGTGGGGTTGAATATTAATATGCAGAAGATGAAGATAATGATAAATAGCCGGACAAAGGAACAAGAGATCAGGATCGCCAGTTGGCCACTAGAGACTGTGAAGGAGTACGTTTACCTAGGTCAATTAATCACAGGGAACCCTGAACATGAGAAGGAAATTCACAGAAGAATAAAAATAGCTTGGATCGCATACGGCCGACATTGCCAGCTCCTGACTGGAAGCTTACCATTATTATTGAAAAGTAAAGTGTGCAATCAGTGCATTTTGCCAGTGCTGACATATGGGGCAGAGACTTGAGAGCAAGTTAAGGACCGCGCAAAGAGCGATCGAACGAAGATTGCTAGGCATAGCGTTAAGAGAGAGAAAGAGAGCGGTTTGGATCAGAGAGCGAACGGGTATAGACGATATTGTAGTTGACATCAAGAGGAAAAAATGTAGCTGGGCAGGTCCTGTAATACGCCGGTTAGATAACCGTTGGACCATTAGGGTTACAGAATGGGTACCAAGAGAAGGGAAACGCAGTCGAGGACGACAGAAGACTTAGTAGAGCGATGAAATTAGGAAATTCGCGGGCGCTAGTTGGAATCGATTGGCGCAGGACAGGGGTAATTGGAGATCGCAGGGAGAGGCCTTCGTCCTGCAGTGGACATAAAACAGGATGATGATGATGATGATGATGATGATGATGATGATTATGGAGGTGGTGGGCCCCCCCCCCCCCCGAAAAAAAATCCTGGGTACCTGCCTGGGTGCAACAGAACTAAATCGGAAAGAAAGGGAGGGGGAATAGATGCTTATCCATCAGGGAGCCAAATGGAAAGAGTAAGTTCAAAATGTCAAGAGCATCTTTGGTAATCATGTATACAATGAGTGGAAAGAAAACTTGGCGGGGCGTACCGTATTTTTGGACCGGAAATAATTGCAGAGAGAAGAATCAAAAGTTAGTGGAATGCCTAAGTGCTGATATTAAGGGTTTCGGGAATGATGCCGAAATTATCCTATTAGGTGACGTGAACGCCCACATACAGGATCTAGATTGATGTGCCGAACACAACGGGAAGTCAGTGCTAGATCTTTGTGAGCAACATAACCTCGTTATCGGGAATACAGGGCCTAAGTGTGACGGGCAGACCTGGTGGCAAGTGGGAAGCCGGCAATCGACCATTGATTACTGTCTGATGATAAAAGGAATTCATGATAAGTTTAGATAAATGATCATTGACAAGGTAGGGTATAGCAGCATAAGGAGTGACCATAAACGCATCGTTTCGGAAATGGGATATGCAGTTGGGAAAACGAGCAAGAAGCGCAAAATGGCCAGTACAAATTTTAACGCTGAACAAGTAACAAATATAGTCACAAGAGTCAAGGAAGAACTTGTTAAATGGCCAAGCAAAGAGTGAGAGTATAGTGAGCTTCTAAGTGTATTAACGACAGAAATACAGAAAGAGAAGCAACATGTTCGCTGGAAAGGAAAAAAGAAACCGAAAAGCTGGTGGAACAGGGAGATACGAGAAGCGATCGCCGCACGACAGAAAGCATCCCAAGGCCACAGGCAGGCAAAAAAGCGCAGTTGCCGCACTCCAAAGAGTGTAAACTTTTCTTAGAGTGTACACTCTTACACACTCTAAAAAATGTTTACACCCTTTGGGGTGTACATCTGTCACACAACGATAATCGTCATCTGCCCTGACGCGCTTCCTTTCTTTAACGCTGCGAGCCCGGTACTTTCCAGTAACGAACGACATGCGCGTTATCAGCGTGACATAGCATTCCCGACAGAAAAGTAGCGGGTTCGGCGTTTTCAAGAAAGGAAACGCATCAATGCAGATGACGATTATCGTTGTATGGCAGAGATACACTCCAAAGGGTGCAAACTTTTCTTATAGTGCACTCTAACATCAGTTGCACCCTTTGGGGTGTATATTTGCCACACAACGATAATCGTCATCTGTCTTGTCCGCATTTCCTTTCTTTAACGCGGCGAGCCCGGCACTTTCCAGTAACGAACGGCATGCGCGTTATCAGCATGACATATAGCATTCCCGACTGGAAAGTAACTATAACGCAGCGTTTTCAAGAAAGGAAATGCGGGCAAGACAGATGACGATTCGTTGTGTGGCAAATATACACTCCAAAGGGTATAAACTTTTCTTAGAGTGTAGAAAAATGTACACCCTTTGGGCTTATCTTGTCCCACAACGATAATCGTCATCTGTCTTGCGCGCGTTCCCTTTCTTTAACGCTGCGAGCCCAGTGCTTCCCAGTCACGAACGGCATGCGCGTTATCAGTGTGTCGCCGCATCCTCGACAGGAAAGTACCGAGCGCCGAGTTTTCAAGAAAGGAAACGCAAGCAAGGCAGATGATGATTATCGTTGTGGGACAAATATACACCCCATAGGGTGCAACCGTTTTAAGAGTGTAGATCATATTCGCCGTATGCGGCGGAGAGGACGCAGTGATGGTGATGACCCGGCAACAATGTGCGTCACATTTGTTTTGATGCCGCGCCGCTTGCACGGTTGCATGCTTTGCTAGTTTCGTCGCTTTCGTTGTTTTTGTCTTGCATTGTGCTACGACTGTGGCAGTTATCTGTACCTGTGGGCAACGCGAACCGATCGTTGTCCGTTTACCTGACTGCAGCTGCCGTAGATACCTACAAACATGGGAGAAGTCGCGCAGAGCAGCAGTGCAACGTCACTGCAAGAATCGAGTACGTCCAAAAGCGAGAAAAGAAAAGTACGCAGGCGAAAGAAGAAACTTTTCAAGAGCATTCGAGACCAGGTTTGGTGTTTCTAACAGCGCCTCGAATTTCGCTGACATCACTTCGTTTGTTGCTTCTTCGGCTCTCCTTTAAAAAAAGCTAAGACAGGGCCAAATGCCTGTTTATCCGATCTCTTTCCCCATTGCAGATGGAGTTCTACTTCAGTGATGCCAACCTTCGCAAGGACCGTTATATGAACGAGCTAGTAATGAAAGACGAGGAAGGATGTAAGTGATTGCCCCTTGTTGCGGCCGTTGTAGTTAGGTGGTAAAACGACGTTTCAGTTCTTGTCTTTACTGGCACGCCTTCTCAGCGCCAAGGCCTTCCAGCAGCGAAAAACTATCCTTCGAGAACATTTGACACAAACACTTTGCAAAGCACTAGTATCGCTTGTGTTTACTGCCGCGTGCTAAAGCATACACAAACTCGAGGGCGTGCTTCCCGCGTTTCCGTGCGTAATGCACATGAGCGCGTGCTGTGCTCGTTCTGTGCTCGTGCTAACGCCTCATTCGTGGTTTTCCTTCAGACGTGGATCTCGAGGTGTTCTTGACCTTCCACAAGATCCGGTCCCTAACTTCAGACGTCAAAGACATCGCAGGTGCCATAGCTGCATCGGAGTTGCTCCAGGCGAGAAGCTTTTTACTGTAGAGTTTGTTTATTGCTGAGGAGTAGTACTTCATATGTAGTGGCGCATCAAGTACATAAGAGCGCCCACATTTGTACTTCTCAAGTGTGTCGAAGTTTAAAAGAGAGCAGAAAAAAGAAACGAGTGAAGTCGCCATCTGTTTTCTGTGCCCGTTGTCATAGTATTAGGATGTGAGGGCACTCTCGAAATCTTAATTTTCTTCAGAAAACGGCATTGTTTACTTTTATGTTTTTATGCAACCCCACATACTCCTCTACCTATCGCAAAAAAACCGTGCTTCTACCGTGTGTTGTTCAAAAGTTACAGGCTATAAAATGTAGGTGTACATTGAGTTTGTGAAACCGAAACTTATTTTCATTCTCGTTTTTCTCGAAACGTAAATTTGTTCATTCTTGTGGTACGCCAACGATGATGAAGTTTCACTCAATGCAGATCTTTTTCTTGAAACTTTGCATGCCGTTTTATTGCATGCAATGAACTTGGGTAATTCAATTCCACTCGTAATAATTTATAATTGCGCCTGTTATCTGAGAATATACGCTATCAAAAGGCTTGTTTTTGTGTGGGTGTTTAGTTTTCAGTAAACAATTTCCCAAATACGTATGATTTTTTTTTATTATTATTTTAGTTGATTGCACAGTGCTCAGGTAGGGCCACATAAATTCCAAAGCATTGTGGGATACAGCAATTGCTTAAAAAGGTATGAATGCTGGCATTAGGGGCAAATTTGGCACTTTTTAAAGAAAAACATCGAGTTAAAAAATTACAAAATATTTGTTCTAAACTTTAAATGCATAATTAGCTCCTAACAAGGGACAGCAGTACCATATTTATCCCCTAAAACAAAAAATTTACTCTTGAGAGTGTCGTCATACCTTTAATGTTGGTATATGCAAGTTCTGACTTCATTCCTTTAATCGTAAAGGCATGCTTGTGTTTTTACATCAATGTGTACATGTCAGTTGCTAATAATAGTGAATGAATACTACTGGCAACCGTCAAAAGTGTTGTGGCCCTTTGAATATTGATGGTATGTTAGTTCCTTTTGTTGATATGATGTCCAGTGCACACTGCCACATGGGGCTACATGTAAGCCACATGATTGACTTTCAAGCAGCAATGTTTCAAGTTACAAACCTGCTAACCTTAAAGTTTGAAAAATACTGCAGTCGAAGCCCCGAAATGCAATATTTTGGTTGGAAATACCAAAATTTGTTTATTACTGAAAGTGTTGATTGTTTGTTCAAATAATTCACAGACTTTTCTGAAGGGATGCTATGAGCAGGCACTCACTGCTGGAAGGATCTGCGCCCAAAGCAGAAATATTCATGAATTTTATTCATGAAATACTGATGCAGTGGCAACCAAAATTTATCTTGCTGTTATGCGCTGATCCTGTAGAGTGTTCGGCAGTGCTGGATCGAAATAACTGAGCGGGTCCAAAATTTATGGGTCCAAATGTCAATCTGTGACCGTATTTGTATTTTTTTAAAGCAGTTTTGCCCTAAACTGGATGCAAATATGAAATGCAAAGTTGTTGGTGGCCATGCAGTAGTCTTAAACAAGCTTAAAAGTCTGGCATTTTACAATAAAATTGCTAATGTTGGCATTTATTAGTGGTTAACAAATGTTACACAGAAACAATGGGAGAGACATTGAGAGTGAAAGAGAGATAAACATTTATATTGCTCTGGGGTCTTTTTGTGCAATAAGGAACACAGTAATGGCTTGTAGTAAAAGGTTCTCACAGGTGGTTTTTTTTTTTTTTTTGGACAAATTTTGCTCACATCAGTCTTATGTCATTTGGTGCCCCGTTCAGCTCCCACATTGGCACTCCTCTTGTCACGCTTAAACTTCATTCTCTCCTCTCTGTACTGAGGCCTATTGAGTTTTGTGCATAGGATGTGAGGTCGAAAAATGTAAAGGCAGTAGCATCATCCTTTCAGCATGTGTGTATGTTGGATTTTAGCACAAGCAGCACATGTTGACACATAGTGCTGCTATTCGAAGTGCTTGCACTTTATGTCTGGAGCACATATTTTATTTTCACTTTTTCTTTTTTTTCACTGCCGCTCTTATTCTTATTACGACATCAATAGAAGTTCAACTTTACGAAGCTTGGCGCTGTTACGTGCACTGCATTTCTTCAAATTGAAGTCCTCCGCAAGTTATTCATTCTTGAGCATCAACAAAAGCAGTATTCAGAAGAAAAGTGAGAATGCACTTCTCTCATAAACCTCAGCTACGCACCAGAACAATCAATATGCTGCACCAATGACCGCTGCTCACTCACATTCATGAGCTGAGATAACCGAGAACCCATTTTACAGAGATCTGCTCATGGCACATTCGGTGGGGTCATTGATCCTCTTGTCCATTACTAATCACTAGACTGCATTGCATGTACTGGAATCCACATGCTCCACTTCTGGCATTTCATTCTCGACAGATAGTACATTCAAAACCATAGCTGCGGTATTAATGGCTAGAAAGCTTGGCCTATTGCTCTTAGCTGTACATGTTTACATGCTTCCCACACAGAGAGAACTTAGTCATTAGGCGAGGCCAGAAACACATGGTTCATTGATAACAAAGATAGCTTTTGTGTTAGCAAAGCAGAGCCCAAGAAGAAAGGGAAGTGTAGCAACAGCACCTTGTTTATCTGAATTTACATGTTTCACATTCAGCACACTAGAGTATGTGCACAATACCAATGTCATCGCTTTCACGGGTGTAGCATGACTCAGAGAAGTGCAGCTATTCCCTCCTGTTTTGTGCAGCACATTTTGGAGCAGCTGCTGTAGTACTGTAGTAATGCACTAAGTGGTGCACGGTGAATGGAGAATCACATCCCATGATGGAGTGGGATTTCTTTATTTTCTTTGCAACCTGCAGCTGATATCAGTTACTTTCAAAGCTGTAGATCAGTTTTAGCCAGGAAAGAGCCCATGCCAACAGTTGATGTAAAAGGAAACCTTGTAGCAGTAAGAGTGAGAAACGTGCAAGACAGTCTTGGAGTGGCTTAAATTGGTTCGATATTAATGGTAGCATCACGCATTCCAGGTGAGACTATTTTCATTGTCACAGTTACATAACTCTTTCATTACCATGCCTATAGAAATCAATCAATTTGATTGACAGAAATGGCAACTGCACTTGGGCTGTTTGTCAGATTTGACAATTTTTGGCAGATTGGGGAGTCTGGAAAAGAAAAAATTGGTTAGAAATTGGTTAGAAAAGAAAATTTGGTTAGAGGTATCATTGAAACTAGCCTCCAGTGCTGCTAGCACTTCTTCAATAAAAAGACACAAAAGTTGCACTCTTCACTCTGCAACATGATTCTTAAATCACAGCAGCAGTGAAGACGCAGAAGCTTCTCTCAGGTTGTCAATTATCCGACCTAAAGTATAGGCTGTTTTATTGATCTCTCCTACTGTGGTAGATGCTCATGAGTGTGTGTTATTTTGATAATTGTGTTCTACTAACATCAAGTGCATCTTTATTTTCCCCTACCATGGTTTGCTTTTATTCACCAGCACTTTGACAGCATACATACAAATTATTATGAGCAATCCTTTCTGTCACTTGGTGTTTTCATTCACGTAAGAGCACTCAGTCGATTTCAGGCCGACCTTCAACCAAAGCTTGACTAGCGGTCTAATTTCTTACATTTTGAAAACTGCCTGTGCAAGCGCCTTGATTCAGTGCTGTACAATATCGTGCAACACTCCACACTTCTGTACAGCGATGTACATGAACTGAACAAAGCATTTGTAGGCTCCAGTGCCAGTTGAACGCACACTAGACTACCTTGCTCGCACAGAAAAGCTAAGAGCTACACCAAGAGGAAGTTTCTGCCTGCTCCCTGACCTGACAACCGTTGCTTTACAAGCCTAAAGAACGAAGTAAAAAACTAACCAGGTGCCTGCTACAATGAGGAAAAATAAATGCTCCCTGTACAATAGGAACTTACCCGTTTTCACATTTGCGAAGCTAGTGCTTTCCTGCATAGCATGCTCATCACTATGGCTAGTATTGACGCCAACAAATTTTCATAATAATTTTTTGTCATCTGACTTACAAAAATTGGAAACTGGGAAACAGGTGCATATTTTGTATATTTAAGATTTTTTTAATCTCTTACTAAATATAGGAAATTATTACTTTCATTCGTGTTCCTTGAGGTGCTTCTTTGAAGTCCCACGTAATAATTATCAAAAATAATCTTGAGCAATTACTACTGCTATAAATCCATTCAAAGCACTAGTAATCAGGCTATAATGTCACGTTTGCAGTATACATTGCGACCTTTACATCTTGAAATAAAATGTTGAAACATAAAAGCACCGAAAATGAGCACATTTCTAGCAGCAACGAAAGAGTTAACAAGCTGCAAGCACAGCAGCTAAGAGTAACTTCATGATATCTTTGGCACCTGCAGAGTGGTATAACATCTTGTGTCTGCACAGTGGAACAGATGCTAAAAAGAACATGCCACCAAGGGAATATCAACGAAGTTCAATTCTCTTCTGTTAGGCTACGCTAAAGGATATTTAGGAAAATTAGACCATGATGCGATTCCCTATGAATCTTTGCGTCCAGCGATCTTATGAGAGCAACAGACCCTATTATGCCAACAACCCTGGCAAACCATTTCAACATTTTTAGTAACAAAATTCATTGTTGCAGTTCATTCAAAACACAACCCACATTGCAACCGATAGGATGCAAGGAAGTGGATTCGATGGGCAAACAGACATTCTCCATCTGACAACCTTAGGCGACTGTTGTATGCTGCAAGGAACATTGGTGGAGCTTCAAGTAGTCACAACAAAATTTGAAGTCACAGCTTTCATGCACTGCAAGAACCGCCTGATAGTTCTAGATTTGGAAACTAGCATCGCAGTGTTACTACAGAGTGACCTTTCGCTAGGAAACCAGTTAGCAGTACCAGATACATTGTACTCTGAACGAAACTTTTTTAATAATTGGAGTGGCATGTCATGTATCTTTTCAGTCATCATGTAAAGCCTTTTGAGTGTCTCAGCGATGCAAGCCAACATTGGTAGCACTGCATGGCTGGTGTGATACTGCTGAGTTGCTCATTAAGAATGTCTGTCTTCCTGAATGCCATTTTGAAGCTTCTGTGTGTTTGAAGGGACAGTAAAGTTAGCTTCAGTTTTGCATGCTTGTTGTAGAACATGTAAAGGTCACTTCTGCACCATTCTGCCATGTTCCAGAGCTATAATTTATTTTAGAAATGTAGAAGTAGACACATAGCAACTGTGACAACTTCCTTGGCACACATTTGGACTACTGCACACTGTGAGTTAATGATACGCATGTGATTGGATGATACCATCACATTTTTGTAGACTGGCAAAATGTACTACCACTGCATTTCACTGCATTTTTATTGGAGGCATAATATGTCTCTGTCTGTACATATCATACTTCAAGATATCTGTACATACGACACTTCAAAAATGAGAAGAAAAAAAACATATTTATCAACAGCTGCATGCAGAACTTGGCTCCAGTCTTTTCAGTGATGTCTTCCATGATATACAATCCAGACACTATGTGATGCCACAAATCTGCCTGCCAGGAGGTGGACTCAAACACACGCAGGACCCTGACTACAGTGGCGGGGAAATATGCACGTGGTATCTGTGTCTGTAATTGTATGCTGGAATATCTGATGTGCATTTGTGAGAGTATTTACACAAGAGAAGACCCTTGTACTGAGTGTGCAACAGCACCTTGTGTTCAGCACAGCTCTCTTGAAAATGTTAACCTTCATTTGCATGCAAGCATCTCCTCACCACCCCTCAATCTTGAGAGGTGCTAGCTGGCTCAGCCAATGTAATGTGAAAGAGATTGCATGGCTCCAGCAGTACTTACCATAATTAAAACACCATTAGTACACCACTCACGAGTGGCAGCAGTTACATGTCATCAGGAGTTTAGGAGGTACTGATGGCTTTATTTTCAACATGCATTCCTTTCAGAAGTACTTTAGGTTTACTGTAGATATATACATTAGAAATTACTTTAGGTTTTACCTTAAAACCACCCACCGTGGTAGCTCAGTGGCTGTGACATTCTGCTTCTGTGCCTTAGTTTACGGCTTCTATTCCAACCATGGCAGCTACATTCCGATGGCGACAGAATGAAAGAACACTTGCGTGCTTCGTGTGCGTGTTAAAAAACCTCAGGTGGTTGCAATTAATCTCAAACCCTCCACTATGGCTTCTTTTAAAGCCCTTGTGTTGATTTGTAACATTGAACCTCGTCAATCAAGAAGGATCAAATGAGCATAAAACCTATTATAAAACATAGTGCAGTTACTCTGGATTCAAGTTTTCTGAAAGTACAGTCAAAGACCTTTATAACGAAGTACTTGGAACCTCCAAAATCCTTCATTATACAGGTCACTTCGTTGTAAAGATTAGGCACCATACCACTTCGATAGAGCAGGCTAAGCACGTCCAGCAAAATAAAAAGTTTATTTAACATGAATTCAAGAGATACTTAACGAAAGACGTCGCTAATTTTCTTCTGCACACTTTCTTCGACGAAATGTGTGAGTGCAGCCAACCTTATGTCATCGAGGTCCATGCACACTCCATGGTGAAACCTGGAAACGATACAAGGTGTGGCTGCAGAGCATCGAATACCGCTGTTGCCACCGTTGTTGTTCAACCTTTTTTTTTTTTTTTTCGTGTTCAGGCTTTTAACTATGTTGCCTTTGTTGACCTTCGCCTCTTTCCCGTCCTTGTTGGCTTCGACGACATCATCAGTTGTGAGTTCCAAGCAAGTCGTGTCATTGTCAACCTCAGTGTATTCGTCAGCCATAACATCGGCTGCTTTGTTGCAACATGTGATGTATGAGTTGACTAGTGATTCCTGGAACTGTGCAGCAGGACTAAAGTTCTCCCTGTGATTGGCTTGCCTGTCAATCACATCACTTGTTATAGTGCTGACCACAGCTCTGTGGTGGCTGTGGAGAGCAGTGGCGGCAGCGCTAGGTGCATTCGTTGTAAAGCAACAAATTATCCATCGAGGACGCCTAAATTCTTTAATTGTACAGGCAAATGCATTCTAGTGGTCTTCACCGTAATGGTGCTCACAATACACAGGAAAGGTAGGAATTTGGCTTCGTTGTACAAGTAATTTCGTTCTAGTGGCGTTCAGCTGTATAAGATTGTCTTCTGTGTTTCTATCAATGCATATAATTCTTTCTGTTTTTAAAGAGTGTTTTACTGGATCATTGCTTGCTGCTGATTGTTAAAGCAGATATTGTAACCTTGTAGTCTGTTTGAATTTCACCTTATCAGCCATCTTTTCATTCTTTTCTGACTACCCCTCACTGAGCAGATGGACGAGGAGCACATGCGGGTGCGACGGTGTGCTGATCTCGCAGCCAAGACTGATGTGGATGAATGCACTTTGTATGTTGAGCGGTTACCGCTGCACGCTGATCATGCATGGCTGAAAGGAGTCTTCAGTCGATATGGGCGGGTGGTCTACGTGAGCCTTCCCCGGTACCGCCACAACAACCGCATCAAGGGGTTTGCTTTCATCGAGTTCGCTGCACCTGAAGATGTTGACAGAGCCTGCCAGGTGATTGCACCTTACTGGCCGAGCAGAGCCGTTTTTTTCCCCCCTCAGCTTCACGAGTTCATGTCAGGCAACCCAAGACTTCCCCCCTTAGGTTGTCTGTAACTCGCATAATGAATGCACTCACATAATGAACCTTGCATGCCCAACCTTGCTGTTCAGAATATAGAATTTTTTTTTTCCACTTCTAAAATTGCACCCTCACTTTAGTCCTGTGCAGAGCCCTGAATGAATGGCTGGGCTGTAGTTTCCCATTTCAGTCACGCCAACTGATATTGATAGCGCATGCCATCAGAAGCCATCTCTTGGTGAAAAAATAGAAGACGCAGTTTCACCCGAAAGGCGAAGCATCATTTGCGATATTAGCAGACAGTCATACGAAGTAAGGATAGCACTTTTATCGGCCATATCAACTTGTAAACATTCGCTTGCTAACTAAATTAATAAGCATTCTGACATCGCACTCGGCAAACATGAACACATCACACTCGATGACTGCGGACACTCGCTATCAAAACGCTGGCGTGAGGAAACGCGGCAGCAGCAGCGAGCGAAGTCGGGGTGTCTACCAACCGGGAAAACCGGGAATTCTCAGGGAATTTGAATAGTCTGGAAAACTCCGGGAATTTGTGCTTCTATCAGGGAAAATTAGCTGGAACTTTATTGAAATGGAACGAAAGTCGTGTTAATGCTGGCTCTAGTAACAGAGGAATCGCAACGAATCGTCATTGACGCCGTGTCATCGGCACGACGTATTGCCAGAGTAGTTAACGGCCGATTTTCCAGACGCCCGATTTTTCGGACATGCCCGATAATTCGCGTGGCATTGCGGCACCGCCACGTACTCCATATAGTCAATGTATATTGCCCTGACTGCAGGTCTGAAATGGCATTAATCAAAGCCGTCGCCACTGCCGCCATTTTGATTATCTCGCCGCCTCGAACCGGCACGTTCGCACGCAGATCCGCTGGCAGCCGTAGCCACCACCGCAGCAACGTTAGGCCTAGCTGCTTCTACGTTCGCTTTAAGCTTCTTGCCGTGCGGTGCCGTGTTTTTCATTCAAAGAATTCGCCGCTGTCAGCAATGGCACCGACTCCGCCATTGTAATCCTCGCGATTGGCTTCGAAGCTCGCAGAGCACAGCGCGTTGCGTAATGCCAGTCTCCGAAAGTTAGCTTCGCCTCAGTACAGCACTGTTAGGCGGTGAAGCATAACAAGCGTGTGAAGGGGCAATTGTCACGGGATACAGTATGTATTAATTATACACGCGTGCACCCCCGTCTCCTGTCACAGTACGAGCACCGATATGCCTAATAAGCGTATTGGCAGGCCTTCAGAGCTTTTTCGGACGTGCCTGTGGCAATTTTAGCCCTTAAGGGCAGTTAAAGACATACATTCATTTTTTTCAGACTGCCCGATTTTTTCGGATGTTTTTGCGGCCCATAGGGAGTCCGAAAAATCGGACGTTGACTGTACAACTGACCAAGAGAATGCTTCAAATCATCCATGGGGTGGAAGCATGGCAGAAGGAGGATGAGAACAGAAAGGACTGGCGCAGTGAGGAATTAATGGGAAAAGAAGCATGCCGCCGCCTCTTTGAAAGAGCTTGAGCTCAAAAAACAAAGTGTTGGCTGACACTGAGGTGCAGGTGTCCCTCATCCAAACCAAAATGAACTCTGTAAAGCAGTGAAACGCAACACTGAGATGTTGTGTACGGGCTGAGAGTATGTCAGGACAGTTGAGGTTGACTTCCCAGCTGCTGAGAAAGAATCTTAATTGTGACAAAGCTCAGGCCTCATACCGATGAGCTTGCTATCAGTTGATAGAAATAGCTCATATTCAGAAATATTTACTTATGTATGCATCTCCTTTTCATTCGTATTTGAAAATGTTCGACTCAGTTTGGAATGGGTTTTACCATTCTTTAGCTGTGCATTTTACTAACACCTTCCTTCTGTTTTCTTTTCAAATAAAATAGATATTACTCCTTACTATTCAAACTGGATTAAGTCATTTTTTTGTTTCAACATGCTTACTAGAGAGTGACAGCATCGGGCAACACTGTGTCAGCCTGTCTTGACATAAAACAAAGTTCTGGCTCATTCAGGGAATTTTGCAAAGGTGCTCAGGGAGAACCTGGAAAACTCAGGGAATTTGGAAATGTCAATTGGTAGACACCCTGGAAGTGACATTCGGGATGTCTATCGCGTCAATGCAAAGCGAGCGCTGAGGACACACAGCACGCACAAAGCTACAAGCTGCCGCCGGACCTAGACTCTGCCCCCAATGTAGATTGCTCTCAAGATACGGCCGCGTGACCGCGCGCAGCCGCCACATGTGCAGCCCCCGGCGCCTCGCAACGTTGGGTGCCCAGCACGCAAGAGAAGACAGCGCGCTTCCTCTTCGCATTCATCCCTTTTGCGCGGGCGACATTGAGCCGCAATCATCGGCTCACCTTGCACGCTTTCACTCGCACATACAGTGTAGGGCGCACGGTGAGTGTTATTGCCCTTGTACTTTATACGGAACCTCACGGCGATGCCGACACCCACGGGAACACCAATGGCAGAAATGTGCTCGGATTGTCCATACAATTGCTATTGCAGTGAAATGCTGTTTACCGTGGTGCAAGGGTAACAGCCAATCAAAACAATATGTAGACAATTGCACAGGTAGAGATTAATAAACCAGCAAGCTGTATGTTAGCCATATTTTTAAAGCAAAGCTTCCTTTGCCTACTGCTCTACAATTTGATGTGTTTTCACTGTGATGGTGGTCGGAGGCAGCAGTTTCGCCGAGTAAAAGTTGTCAGTATTTGTGGATACTTTTTCAAGGTTTCGCGTGCCTTAGTTCCGCACACATCAGCGTATATGGCCCAGCGTATATTTTTGGCCCTGTACCAAGTTTGTTATCACAGCACAGTGTCAGGAACACTTACGGCCATCTACTATGACACGTCCAGCGTGAGTCACACGAAATCTCACCAAGGTCATAGTATTAGCAAAAGTGATCGCTCAGGAATATCACCCGTGAATAAAACCTACCTTTACTCTGCAATGTATGCCACCATCACTGATGACCACTACAGGACGCATTCATCATCAAAATTTGCTGCGTGTTTATCATAATGCACCATTTTGTCTTGCCAGATCAAAGCTTCGCTTGCACAGTTTCCCACAGTGTAAGGGATTTGAATGTTTTTTCTACATCGAAGGTGACCATTACAGAATTGTCTGTTGCTCACTTTGCTTCCTGCATTTTGCTGTGCACAGTGGGCCATAATTCCAGTTATGCGGCTGGTTTTAAGTCAAAAGCCCTGGAGTAAGGGGTGAAGCCTGGGAATGTTGCTGTTGGAGGGCATTGTTGACGTCTGTAGGCATGACTAGTGGAAAAGCACAAGCTGCTCGCTACGAATCAGGCTCGTTGTTATTTACAGTGGCCAAAGACTGAAAGGCTGTTACTGTTTGCAAGCAGTGTACATGTATATTTACTGCAAAGCTAAATTATCCTAATGCATTTTTTTTTCATTAACACACTAATTAGTTTTTGCTCTTTTGAAAAAGTTCCTATAAAATTTACGTCCCATATTACCCCCTCCCCCCCACCCTTCAACTTTGTTTTGGTTTTTCTGAACAAAGAGTGCATTCATTATGTGAGTAAATATGGTACGTCCCGTATGATGCATATAGCAGCATAAACAATGCCACTCAACCTCCACCCTCCATACATTTGTTAGCGGTAGCAATTCACTGTAGTGGTACATGAAACAACGCTGCTAAGGTGTCATTGTGTTTGGTGTCTTCATAAGAGGTAGTTGGGTCTCGCCATTTGGCCAGCATCTGTAAGTTTTATTGCAGTGCTTGTTGGTGTGTGTAAATTGCAAGGTAGTGAGAACCAGCAGATGAAAGGAAAAGAAGTTCTATCCTTATGTCTTTGGGGTTGTGTTATGTATTTATTTATTTATTTCTTCATTCATTCATTCATTCATATATTTGTTTGTTTATTTATTTATTTATTTATTTATTTATTTTTGATAGCCTAATTTCAAGGCATTATAGAGGGGTGTGGGTTAGAGGAAATGTCACGAAAATTACAAGTGAAAAAAGATGCAAAATCAAGAGGACAAGTTGAAATACATACTGCATCGGCAGTAATACATGGTATAAATTATAAAAAAAGTAATAGTAAGATATAATGACATTTATCAGTAGATGAAACTGCGCTCCAGTAATCCCAACAATTAAGGCATCGGTGCACATGAAGATGGAGACGTAAAGGGATCAGCGGTGCGTAAACAAAGGAAGCCTCAGCTCAGAGCCAACATTTCAACAACGAGCCTTGTCTTCGTCAGGGCAAAAACTGTTTTCTTTGACATTATTTATAAAGTTTATTGTCCCCCACCCCTAATGGGGAATGAGAATAAAGGGTACGTAGAGTAGGGTGCTTGAAAAGTTAAAGATGGCACATGGGGCGATAAAATGAAAAACGTTAGGCATAATGTTCAGATTGGATGTTCAGTGTGGATTAGAGAGCAAAGGGAGTCAACTGATGTTATAGTTGACAATAAGAGGAAGAAATGGAGTAGAGAAGGCCATGTAGCACATAGGCAAGATAACCACTAGTTTGTTAGAGAATGGGGCCCAAGAGAAGGGAGCAGTTGAGGATGACAGATAAGTAGGTGATGTGGTGAAGTTAGGAAATTCACATAAGATGGTGTCAGCTGACGCAAGAAAGGATAATTGGAGATCACTGGGAGAGGCTTTCATCCTGCAGTGGATACGGTGATGAGATTAGGGTGAAGGAAGTTGAAATGTTCAAGGGGGAGGAAGAAGGGGGGCTGTGCTGCTGGTTCCCTTGGCTCACCCACCAAAGGGGAAGAATAATAAGGGGATGCAGAGGCTGCAGAACTGGCAGCACAATCTTTGCTGTCACAGATCTTGTGACTGGTTGCTTGTAGCTTTATTTCATCTATTTATTTTATTATTTATTTACAGTAGCTCGAAGGCGCTAGTGAAGGGGTTTTACGTGAGAGGTGGGCTATTTACAGATGTGTTAAATGTCATAAAATTTTTCGATCGAAGTCGGTACTACTGGACAGGAGCACAACATCAGCGGGAAGGTCATTCCAATCTTGTGATGTTTTGACAAAAATGAAGAAAGGTGTGAAGTGGTTCGAGCAGAGAACGGGTATACAGCTTTTTCGTGGTTGGTGCGATCTGAATGACGATGGGCTGGCTTGATGGCAGGAGTACAGGGTAACGCATGATAAAACATAAAGAATAGGCACAGACGTGCTATTCTGCGGCGATATGTGATCTCCAAAAACCCTTTCTTGCGCCAGCTGATGCCATCTTATGTGAATTTCCTAATTTCACCACATCACCTACTTATATCATTCCATCATGGCGATATGCTGTTGGGAGCCAAGCATGTTCCATTTGGCAATGTTGATACTACTGTAAGTCAAACTACGTGAGTGTAGTTCAAGGTACACCTGTATCAACCTATACAACACCTGTACAACGTGCATCTGTAACATTTACTAGTTCATGTACTTCAATTATGTGCACAGTACCAGTGTTTTTACAAGAGCAAGAATTCGTTCAATTTCTACAGACCATCCCATCTGTATTAGCTTCCATTTCACACACATTCTTACTTTTCAAACATGTCTTTAGTGTGTCTGAGTAACTGTAGCACATATCTTCAAATTAGTGGTGTGGCTGCATCAACATTACCGTACATGCTAATTATGCCACTTTTTACTTTGTTTGCTTTCAGTCTCAATGAAACCAAATTCGGCCAATGTGGCTTTGGCCTCAAATACAGAGAAAATGTGGCGTTAAATGAAGTGCAGAAAATGCAGCATATCACATAGTTTTCATGCTCCTTCGACTCTGTCTGCAAACCCACCGTGGTGGCTTAGCAGCTGTGGTGTTGCGCTGCTAATTACGAGGTCGCCGGGTCGAATCCTGGCCACCATGGTAGCATTTTGATAGGGGCAAAATGCAAAAACACCCATGTCGGGTGCATTGGGGGCACATTAAAGGGACACTAAAGAGAAAAATTATTTCTTCAATATTAGTAAATCACCCTTCCCCAGTGCCAAAAATCCCACTGTTACCGCAAGAAAACGCTTGCTAGGCCAGAAAAGGGGCTAAAACGAAAGACTGGTGGCAAAGCCGCCTTGAAGTTCCAGCAACAGTCCACCGTGACGTCATAAATTCTGACGTCATCTGCTGGGGCCTAGGTGATAATTTAGCGGTAAAGTTCCACTAGATCGCGTTCTAAAGGAGTCAAAGACTGAATATGTCAAGTTTCTGAAATCTTTTGACTGGTCATGCCGCCTAAATGTGAAAAATTACACTTTGAAATATGTGACATCACACTTATGTACCACCATTCGGGTTTCAGTGCAAAATTCAAAACGTGAAACTTTGGCGTTCATTTTATCTTCTAATAATCATCCTATCATTGCCAAATTAACAACAACAGAGCCTTCAAAGACTGCTTTATCAGTCTAAACTTATTTATTTTTTCACAATGGTGTCCCTTTAAAGATCCCCTTGTGGTCAAAAATTTATCCGAAGTCCCCTACTACAGCGTGCCTCATAATCAAATTGTGGTTTTGGCACATAAAAACCCCAGAATTCAACTCTGTCTGTAAACAGACATGAATCTGGCAAAACCCTTTGCAGACATCCTCATTTTTAGTTTTCTCCACTCATAGAGGTTGCCAGTGTGCATATACAGCATGTGAATACTTCACTCAGGTGAAACTGCAGCGAGTAATTGCTTTTTCAATTCGAAAGTTGAAGTACATGTGTTTTGGTAGAAATGACATTAAGATCTTCATTATTGAACGAAAAATATTGCAGTTAAAGGGCAACAGCGATAGCAAGGTATTAAATAATTTACAAAGTACTGCAGCATTATTTAAAGGTACGACAGCATCCGTTTGCTGGTTACAGTGCACGTCTGCTTCCTGCTCACACATTCGTAAGGGGTCAGAGTGACGCTCCACTCGTCAAATGCAACCACTCATAAATGCCAAAAGCATGAAAAGGCATTAGCTTTGAAAAAGGCATCCCTACAATATAGTGGCCCAGATGGTCGAGGACACATGGAGTTTAGCCCTGTATAAGGCATGCTGTTGGCATCACTTCACAATGAGGATTGACAAATTATCTTCACCAATTCGCTCTCTCTTTCTTATGTAGTAGCCCCCCTTCCCTTTTGTTTGTGTGTGTACGTGTGTTTGTGTTAAAAAAAAGGAACTATAACCCTCCGTTATACACAGCCAGGCTTGCTTCATTCCTTGCAGACTAAAGAGCCATGGTGGATCAAAGCTTATAGGAATTTTACACAGCGGCCTTAGTTACATCTCAGACTTGGCCAGCTTTAAGATGTGAAGCCTCACGTACTGTATTTAACTTCACATTGTGCCTATCTGCTGTTTTTGCGTGCAGCACTTTGGCTATCAAGACGGGAGCAGCAAACATTCCAATGTGGCCGCAGGCCCCACTGCAGTCACTGATGAAGTGTTGGAAGACAAAGGAGAGAAGTCTGAAGATGAAGGTAAGGGCACAGGCATTTTTTCTGTGGGCTTTAACTCGCACTTCCAATGCACGCAAGCCTGCTGTACATTTATAGTAGTATTTGTTTATTTACTTATCTACTAACTTATGCTGTTGCCTGTTACAGGATGAGTAAAGCAACAGGTAGGCACAGGACAAGTTCAAAATATACAAAGCAGCTGGGCATAAGCATATGTTCTTGTGATCAAACTAACACTGGTTGTTTTTCTGCTATGCAGACAGCATAGAAATATCGCTCGACGTGATATATATCCTTTTATTTTATTCTGGAACATGTCTGTATCGCAGTGTCTGTACATGTCTTTATGAACATGTACAGAGCAGCACATGTCTGAAGGACATGTTTGTATCAATTTACAGTTTTTCTTTCCTTTCTTTTTTTTCTTGAATGCAGTTGATCCTGGATATATTGTCACGTGGTCGTGACGTCATAGAACACAGTAGCAATACTGTGAAAGGCAAAACTAGCTTTTATTGGGTGAACCTGTGCCCACAAATTGTGCTTTAAGTGTAGCCTAACGAGAGGGGCGAACACAGTCGGCGATCGTTAAATCTGATCAACGGGTCAAGCGCGTCGGCTTTTATACATCAATCGTCGAATGTTCCAGACTAATCGCTGGGACCCGCGCGCCTTCCACAAAGTTCTACATTATTCGCGTCGCGCACACATGCAATCAGATTACACAGCTTTCGGTCACAGACAGTGGATGGAACCATCGATAACATTCCAGAAACTTCCCACACATGCAAGCGCATCCTGCGCTGTGCGATAACATTCATTAGGCAATGAAACGTGTCGCCCGATAAAGATAAGTACACGTGTCAATACCCCCCTCTTAAAAAGCACTCATAGCACAGAAAACAAAAATAAGGAAGTTCGTTAGCGTGCGTAACAGGGCTTCAGACGCACTATGTGGACCACTTCAGATCGTGCCCGGCGCTGTTGTGACTGCGAAATGCCGTCTGGCACGACCTCATAGTCCAGTTCGCCAACACGTCGGATGATCTTGTAGGGTCCGAAATAACGTCGCAATAGTTTCTCACTAAGTCCTCGTCGACGTATTGGGGTCCAAACCTAAACATGGTCACCCGGCTGGTACTCGACGAAGCGTCGTGAGAGGTTGTAGTGTCGGCAGTCGGTACGCTGCTGGTTCTTGATCCGTAGGCGGGCGAGCTGTCGGGCTTCTTCGGCGCGCTGGAGATAGGTAGCGACGTCAAGATTCTCCTCCTCAGTGACGTGTGGCAGCATGGCATCGAGCGTCGTCGTCAGGTTCCTGCCGTAAACCAGCTTAAACGGCGTGATCTGTGTTGTTTCTTGCACCGCCATGTTGTAAGCGAAGGTTACGTACAGCAGGACGGCATCCCAGGTCTTGTGTTCGACGTTGACGTACATTGCTAGCATGTTGGCGAGGGTTTTATTCAGGCACTCCGTAAGACCATTCGTCTGTGGGTGGTAGGCAGTTATCCTCCTGTGCCTTGTCTGACTGTACTGAAGAATGGCTTGGGTGAGCTCCGCTGTAAAGGCCGTTCCTCTGTCAGTGATGAGGACTTCTGGGGCACCATGTCGCAGTAGAATGCTTTCGATGAAAAATCTTGCCACTTCGGCTGTGCTGCCTTTCGGCAGAGCTTTAGTTTCAGCAAAGCAGGTGAGGTAGTCCGTTGCCACGATGATCCACTTATTTCCAGACGTTGACGTCGGAAACGGTCCCAACAAGTCCATCCCGATCTGCTGAAAAGGTCGGCAAGGAGGCTTGATCGGCTGTAGTAATCCGGTTGGCCTTGTGGGTGGTGTCTTGCGTCACTGACAGTCTCGGCATGTCTTGACGTAACGGGCAACGTCGGCGGTTAGGCGCGGCCAGTAATACCTTTCTTGTATCCTCGATAGCGTCCGGGAGAAGCCGAGGTGCCCGGCGGTCGGATCGTCATGTAGGGCGCGCAGTACTTCTGGACGCAGCACAAACGGAACAACAAGAAGGTAGTTGGCGCGGACTGGTGAGAAGTTCTTCTTCACGAGTAGATTGTTTTGAAGCGTGAAGGAAGATAATCCGCGCTTAAATGCCCTGGGGACAACGTCGGTGTGCCCTTTCAAATATTCGACGAGGCCTTTTAGCTCCGGATCTGCCCATTGCTGTTCAGCGAAGTCTTCCGCGCTTATTATTCCAAGGAAGGCGTCGTCGTTCTCATCATCTTGCGGCGGCGGGTCAATGGAGGCCCGTGATAGGCAATCGGCATCGGAGTGTTTTCGTCCGGACTTGTAGGTTACAGTGATGTCATATTCTTGTAGTCTGAGGCTCCACCGCGCCAGTCGTCCTGAAGGATCCTTTATATTCGCTAGCCAACACAACGCGTGATGGTCGCTGACAACTTTGAATGGCCTGCCATAAAGATAAGGGCGAAATTTAGCTGTAGCCCAAACGATGGCGAGGCATTCCTTTTCGGTCGTAGAATAGTTGCCTTCCGCTTTTGACAGCGACCGGCTAGCGTAAGCTATCACCTGTTCGACTCCGTTTCTCCTCTGGACTAGAACGGCACCGTGGCCTAGGCTACTGGCATCAGTATGGATTTCTGTATCGGCGTACTCGTCGAAGTGCGCAAGTACCGGCGGCGACTGCATGCGTCGTTTGAGTTCTTCAAATGCGTCGGTCTGCGGCGTTTCCCACTTGAACTCAACATCACATTTAGTTAGACGTGTCAACGGCTCAGTGATGCGTGAAAAGTCCTTGACAAAGCGCCTGTAGTAGGCGCACATGCCAAGGAATCTATGCACTGCCTTCTTGTCAATGGGTTGCAGGAACTGTGCGATGGCAGCTGTCTTTTGCGGGTCTGGACGGACACCAGATTTGCTGATTACGAGGCCTAGGAACGGAAGCTCATCGTAAGTGAAGCGGCATTTTTCCGGCTTCAGAGTACCGTATAGTGTGGAATATAGGTCGAGGTTTTTTCAAAAAAATATTACTAAAAGTTCACCCCTCGACTTATATACCGGCCCTTGGCACAACATGAATAGTCGTCTGGCAACATGTAGGAGTGCAGACCTTTCGGCATCCGCATCGTTATCGCCTCCTTGGTGACCGACGCGGCCCAACTCGCGGGCGTCGCGCAGTTCTTTATTCTATGGCGCGGTGCACCCGGAGCTCGAAGACAGGGTGGCGGATTTCATCCGCGATCATCGTGCCAGATCTTTGCCAGTGACAGCAGAACTCATTCGCATCGAAGCTATTGAGATCGCCCGAGAATCCGGACTGCCCAAGGAACAATTCAAGGGCTCCATTTATCGGGTTCGTCGCTTCATGCGACGCAAGGGATTCGCACTTCAACGGCGCACATCAATCTGCCAGAAGCTGCCGGACGCATACAAGGACAAGCTAGTCGAATTCCAGCGCTATGTTATCCGTCTCCGGCAGCAGCATGGCTACATGTTGGGACAGATCGGCAACGCTGATGAAACGCCGGTGTGGTTCGACATGCCGTCGCCCACCACAGTGTGCGAACGTGGCGCAAAAGAAGTCAAGCTTCCTTCTACGGGGAACGAGCATTCGCGCTTCACGGTGATGCTCGCGTGTACTGCAGACGGCAGAAAGCTGCCCCCATACATAATATTCAAGAGGAAGACGCTGCCGAAAGAGGCTTTCCCGCGGGATGTCGTTCGCGTGAATGAAAAGGGCTATATGTACGAGGCCCTCATGCTCAATTGAATTAAGACCGTCTGGAATCGGCGACCCAGCGCACTCCTGCGGGTGTCCAGGCATGCTCGTCTTGGATGCCTTTCGCGGGCAGTTGACCGCAGGTGTGAAGCAGGCACTCCGCGACGGGAAGACGGAACTCGCCGTCATTCCGGGAGGCATGACGTCAACACTTCAGCCACTGGACGTCGTGCTCAACAAGCCCTTTAAAGACCGTGCCCGTGAACAATATAATCAAACCGGCCGGCTGCGCAGGCCGCCTCTCGCCACTGTGGCCACATGGGTGTCGCAGGCTTGGCGCTCGCTGCCCGACGATATGGCGGTGCAGGCAATCAAGAAGTGTTGCATTAGCAACTCCTTGGACGGCACCGAGGATGACATGTTGTGGGACGCAGCCAGTGAAAAGCAGTCGTCTTCGGATGAGAGAGAGTTCAGACAGCTCAAACGAATGAGCAGGTGACGAGTCTGGTGGCACCACTAAATAAAACAAAGTTTTGTGCCTTATAATTTTTATGTTGACTTCTTTGCTTCAATGTAAGGGGGTCGACCTATATTCCGCATTATACGGTAAGCCCTGATGACTTGATGGCCTCCAGTATTGTCGCAAGCCGCCTGAGGTGATCGTCGAAATTTCCGGCGAAGACGACGTTGTCTTCCAAGTAAATGAGGCACGTCTGCCACTTCAGTCCTGCTAAAACCGTGTCCATCATGCGCTGGAACGTTGCAGGCGCCGAGCACAGTCTGAATGGCATAACCTTGAACTCGTAGAGGCCGTCTGGGGTGATGAAGGCGGTCTTTTCGTGATCTCTTTCGTTGACTTCTATTTGCCAATAGCCAGACTTGAGGTCCATCGACGAGAAGTATTTAGCGTTGCAGAGCCGATCCAATGCGTCGTCTATTCGTGGGAGGGGGTATACGTCCTTCTTCGTGATCTTGTTCAGACGACAATAATCGACGCAGAAACATAAGGTTCCGTCCTTTTTCTTCGCCAAGACTACAGGAGATGCCCCTGGGTTTTTGGACGGCTGGATGATGTCGTCGCGCAGCATTTCGTCGACTTGGTGCCTTATAGCCTCACGTTTTCGTGTAGAAACTCAATAAGGGCTCTGGCGGAGTGGTCGAGCACACTCTTCGGTTATTATGCAATGCTTTGCGACTGGCGTTTGTCGAATCCTTGATGACGTCGAAAAGCACTCTTTGTATCGTCGAAGTAAGCTTCTCAGCTGTTGCTTAATCGTGGGGAGACTTGAATTTATGTCGAAGTCTGGTTCGGGAACTACGGTCGTCGGGGTACATGCAGCAGAATCTGAGAGGACAAACGCATTGCTGGTTTCCAGAATTTCCTCGTATGCAATCGTCGTGCCCTTGTTGATGTGCTTGAACTCGTGGCTGAAGTTTGTCAGCAACACTTTCGTGTTTCCTCCGTGCAGTCGAGCGATTCCTCTAGCGACGCAAATTTCATGGTCGAGCAGGAGACGTTGGTCGCCTTCGATGACGCCTTCTACGTCGGCAGGTTTTTCTGTGCCGACCGAAATAACAATGCTCGAGCGAGGCGGGACGCTTACTTGATCTTCGAGCATACTCAAGGTGTAGTGACTACGAGAGCTCTCCGGCAGTATCGCTTGATCTTCTGACAGCGTTATCGATTTTGACTTCAGGTCTATGATTGCGGCGTGTTGGTTCAGGAAGTCCATGCCGAGAGTGACGTCTCGTGAACACTGTTGGAGGATAATGAAGGTGGCAGGGTAAGTCCGCTCATGAACGGTAATTCTTGCCGTGCAGATTCCAGTCGGCGTAATGAGGTGTCCTCCAGTGGTTCGAATTTGAGGGCCTTCCCATGCAGTTTTAATTTTCTACAACTGGGCGGCGATGTGTCCACTCATTACGGAGTAATCGGCCCCTGTGTCCACGAAGATGGTAACTGCGTGGCCGTCGAGAAGCACGTCGAGGTCGGTGGTTCTTTGTCTGGCGTTGCAGTTGGGTCTCGGCGTCGGATCACGGCTGCGTCGTGTTGAACTGAAGCTGGAACGTCGCGTCGTCAGGTCGTCTTTCGTCATCATATTCTTTGCTTCCAGACTTCGTCGGGACGGCGGCGTGTCGTTATGTCATCGAGGTAGTTTCTTCGGTGTCTTCGGCGGCGGCGGAGGATCTTCGTCAGTTTGACGAACAGCCACCACACCTCCATCGGTTGCTGCTTTTAGTTTTCCGGATATAGGCTCGCTGACCAACCCCGGGCTGGGCCAGTGTATGGTCGGCGCTGCGGCGACAGGTTGCAGCCTGGTGATGGCGAACGCGACGGTCGTCGAGAGCTCCACTGAGTAGCAGCGAGGTAGTCGGCGATATAGCAAGGGTGTTCACCTTGCTGCGGGCGCGGAGCGTTGACGGCGAAACCTCGCAGTCCCATCTCCCGGTATGGGCATCGTCGGTAGACGTGACCCACTTCTCCGCAGTAGTAGCAGAGCGGGCGGTGGTCAGGAGCCCGCCAAACGTCTGTCTTCCTCGGGTAGCTGCGCTGGGCGACGGGCGGGCGTGCTGGCGGCGGCGGTGGTGGTCGACGGAATTGCGGCGTTACGGGGCCCTGGCGCGGTCGTGGTGGGGGACCTTGACGGCGGGCGACAGCGGCGTAGGTCATCGCTTGTGCCTGAGGCTGCGGCGATTCAGGGGCTACTCCGAGTTGTTGTTGGAGCTGTTCACGTACGGCGTCGGCAGTCGAAGCCACTTGAGACTGTGATGATGGGAACAGCTTCTGTAGCTCCTCCCGCACGACCGCTCGGATAGTCTCGCGTAGGTCGTCGGTGGCCAGCGACTGAACTCCGGCGTAGTTTGTCGAGTTCATGCAGCGGTCGAATTGCCGGTTTCGCATCTCGAGTGTCTTCTCGATGCTGGTGGCCTCGTGAAGAAACTCGTCGACAGTCTTCGGTGGGCTTCGTACCATTCCGGCAAAAAGTTCCTCCTTCACACTATGCATGAGTAGGCGGATTTTCTTCTCCTCGGGCATTTCAGGGTCGGCGTGGCGGAATAAACTGCCCATTTCCTCCATGAAGATCGCGGTTGTGTCATTAGGTAGCTGCAGCCGGGTTTCTAATAGCGTTTGGGCTCGTTCTCGGCGCATGGCGCTTGCGAATGTCTGCAGGAAGCCGCTTCGGAACAGTTCCCAGGTCATTAAGGTGGCTTCTCGGTTCTCGAACCACATCCTGGCGACGTCTTCCAATGCGAAGAAGACATGCCGCAGTTTGTCGTCGCTGTTCCAGTTGTTAAATGTAGCGACTCTCTCATACGTCTCAAGCCAGCTTTCCGGGTCCTCGAACGTTGAACCGCGGAACGTCGGAGGCTCCCAGGGATGCTGCAGCACGACGGGGGACGCTGGGGCTGCCATTGGGGTGGACTTGGTGGCAATCTTCCTGGTCGTCTCAGGCAAAAGTCCGTGCTCCAGGGGCAGTCCTTGCAGCCTGCGGCTACCTCGCTGGTTCTTGGCGACGTTGGTGTTGTCTTCCGCGTGAGGGCTTGGATCACGGCTTTGTGGGGGCGTCCAGTACATGAACGCAAAGCAGCTCCACCAGATGTCACGTGGTCGTGACATCAAAGAACACAGTAGCAATACTGTGAAAGGCAAAACTAGCTTTTATTGGGCGAACCTGTGCCCACAAAACAGGCTACACTTAAAGCACAACGAGAGCGGCAAACACAGTCGGCGATCGTTGAAAATCTGATCAACGGGTCAAGCGCGTCGGCTTTTATATATCATTTCATTTCATTTATTATCACCTTGAAGGCCCGAAGGCATTACACAAGGGGGGGCAATACAAACACGTGTAAGAGTGGTTTCTTGCAAAACACCGAAAAAAAGAAAAATAACACATCGCTGATTTTGTACGACTTTAAACAATCAAAGAAAAAATTCGAATTGAAAGAAGTAGCACGGCAATACATTAGCAATAAAAGAAACAAAAGAAAAAGACTAGGTGGAAGGGTTGACAAGGGTAGACTATTCCGATAGGTTTATGATGGGTTCATGAACGATGTACACTGGGAACAGAAAGTTATTCAAAGTGATTTGTTAGGTATGTATTCACGAAATTTTTTGCGGTCAGTACAGGTAACGAAGTTGTCAGGGAGCGCATTCCAATAAACGATTGCATCAGGAAAGAAGGAAGTGGTCATGGCAGATGAGCGGCTGGGTAAACGTGCTATGGCAGAGCTGTGACTTATGCGAGAGGAAGTTCGTAATGGTGGTTTAAGAAGGTGGTGCCTTGAGCGTGGATTGTAAAAAAAAGAGTACAGCAAGCAAAGACGTGATATGATGCGGCGAGACTTCAGTGTTGGCAGACCTATCGTTTGTTTCAAAGAAGTGACACTAGTGTACCGTGAATAATGTGAAGTGATGAAGCGGGCGGCTCGGTTTTGAACGGATTCCAATGATGCGGCTAGGTAATCTTGAGATGGATGCCAGACAGCAGAAGCAAATTCAAGTTGTGGACGGACAAATGTCAAGTATGCCAACTTCTTTACCTCTGGGGATGCCTTCTTTAGATTTCTTTGTAGATACCCGAGTGAGCGCGCAGCTTTGCTACGTATTGTTTCGATATGTGTTATCCAAGAGAGTGATGACGTCAAAATAAGACCCAGGTACTTGTAAGATGAAGTGGCGCTGATGTTGACAGAGCTAATGCGATAAGTGGACTGAAAAGGACTGCGTTTTCGGGTAAAAGACATAGATTTGCATTTCGATAAGTTGAGAGGCATGTGCCATTTTTCGTCAATCGTCGAATGTTCCAGACTAATCGCTGGGATTCGCGCGCCTTCCACAAAGTTCTACATTATTCGCGTCGCGCACACATGCAATCAGATTACACAAGTTTCGGTCACAGACAGTGGATGGAACCATCGATAACATTCCAGAAACTTCCCACACATGCAAGTGCGTCCTGCGCTGTGCGATAACATTTGTTAGGCAATGAAACTTGTCGCCCGATAAAGATAAGTACACGTGTCACTATCAAACTAGAATATATTGAGTTATTGTCTTTATCAAATAGTCGTGAAATCCCCTTGGAAATACGATGAAAAACATAGCACTGTACCATGCATGTATTGAACTCTTGTTGACAGCCACACTCGACATATTGAGTACTGTGCTGCAATCCACGGCTCTGAAAGTGTGCTTCTCCTGACAGGCAACAATAAATTCTCGTGCCATCAGAAATATTTAATGCTGACCAACTCAAAATGGCAGTTTTGGCAGGTGCTGTCAAAGAAGACATTGAATCTGAAGGGCTACACATGCCATGTTCGAAAAGTGAGAAAGTTGTGTGTCTCAGTTTTGCTCGCTGCGCATATATGAATGCCCTAAGCAAACTGCAGCTATTCTTTATCGGCAAGAGCAGATTGCCGCGCTCCTTTAATTAATTGCAAAAGGCCTCCCTGTCCAATATGCATTCCACAAGAAAGTGTGGACGACACTCAATCTTTTCACTGAGCGGCTTTTGCATGGGATGCCGAACTGAAGGTGTCTGCGCTGCCGGGTTTCCCTTTTTTATGACAAGGGCTTTCTGCAAACGGCATTTTATGGTTTCACGAGCAGCCACAACAAATACGACCCCAGCCCTTACATAGTCAGATTTTTACATTGCAGCTGGGATTTAACAACACCATTGCACACCACATCGCACAAAGACCATCACCGTGGCTGCAAGCAAGACTCATTGCTGTGCAATTCATGGGCCCACACCCTGCTGAACGCATTTCATTCATGCTCGCATGGTTACACGTGACTGGGAAATGGACTCGGATGTTCTGCAAGCTGAAAGCCACTTTAGAATCTAACAGTGTCTGTGCATTGTTGGCAATCACCGACGCAGCAGCCAGAAGGAAAGGGCTGAGAACGAAGGGACCGTGAGGTGTCGGAGCGCCGAGTGGCACACAAGAAGAGACGGGTGAACTTACGGCGAACAAGAAGCGAGGACTGGCTGCAACAGGAAGTTTGTTCCAAAACCACAATGTGACAAAGCAGTCTGCCTGGTTTACTCGTTACCAACATATGATGATAGGGTGCTTAAACGGTGCATTGTAGCAGACCAGCGGCCTGGCCTGCTCACTCACAGTACAAGTGTGCTGCTGGTGGCACAGCGCATATCCATGCAGGCTGATTTGCTTCTGCACTGCATGCATTTCTACTTCATCCTGAATAACAACGCTCAACAAGCACTTTGACATGTGAGGTGCACCGTAGTTTTGCGATTGGGCGACACAGGCACGGATTAGCGTTGCAATTCTGCAGCACGAGCGACTTGTAACATTCTTGTGAAAAAAAAGTTTGCGCCTTGTACATGGCCTTGGAGGAGCAAATTGGTAATTTTCTGCTTTTCACAATCCCGAGAAACTGTCCAAGATGTGGGGGGGTTTCTCATAAGCTTTAGATAGGCAAATTTTATAGTATTTAAAATTATTAATATAAAACTATTTTACAATCTCTTTTAAGGGGGAAGGATAACAGACCTAGGTATTCAGCTACGACTGCCTCTAACTTTGCTGATTTTTGAGCAAAGTAGTTAAAATTTTTCAGACTATAATGAACACCTTCTAATAGTTTAGTAAATTTGGTGCTATTTACCACACTACCACCTATCGAGTAGCTCTTCCCTCTTAAGAATCTGTTTCTTTGCACTCTCTTGATTTCAACAGAAAAAGAAGGAAAGTTCATGGGTTTCAATACTGTGCCAGCTGCTGTATTTTATATAGGTCCCCACTTTGTCTGTTAGCCGAAACAAAGAAAAATGCTAGGTCACCATCAACATTCTATGTGCTGCTTTTAAACCATCAGGAGAGCAATCAACGTATAGTTCTGGCTGCATTGCAAATTAGCAGCGGTTACTGCCTGTGATCCAGCTGTTATCATTGTCCTGCCTCATATCAAGGTCACATGGTGATACATTTTCTGCAAATTACAGCATAGCTCCTTCATTGCATTTTTTGCTCAGAATAAAAACAACACAAGAAACAGGACAAAAAGCTGCTTCTCTCTTTCTTGTTCCATTTCTTGTGCTCTTTTTGTTCAGGTACCAACTAGCCCAACAGCAAACTCTTCTGAAGTACATTTTTTGATGTACCGCATTTGCAGATGCATACAGTTTTGTATGTGCTTTGACATTTTCAATTAACATCACAAAACGCCAGGAGAATCAGTCCAAATTTATTTCTGTGAATTCAGTTTTAACAAAAAATGGTCACTATTCAAGTACAGTTTGGCCAAAAGAACAGACTAGTGGGCTAGTTGGTACTGCATAAGTTGAGGTTAAGCGCAATAGAGTAGATAGGAAAACAGAAGGGGATGAAGACACAACACTGTCTCTTCATCCCCTTCTGTTATCCTACATGCTCTCTTGTGGTTAACCTCAAGTTATGCAATTTGGCCTTCTTCTTCAAGCGGGATAGCCGAAAGTGGACGTCGAGGAGCCCGAACGGCGAGACTAGAAATGAAATAGACCTCATACTCTGCGCTAACCCTGGCATCATACAAGATGTGGACGTGCTCGGCAAGGTGCGCTGCAGTGACCACAGGATGGTAAGAACTCGAATTAGCCTAGACCTGAAGAGGGAACGGAAGAAACTGGTACAAAAGAAGCCGATCAATGAGTTAGCGGTAAGAGGGAAAATAGAGGAATTCCAGATCAAGCTACAGAACAGGTATTCGGCTTTAACTCAGGAAGAGGACCGTAGTGTTGAAGCAATGAACGACAATCTTGTGGGCATCATTAAGGAGTGTGCAATGGAAGTCAGTGGCAACTCCGTTAGGCAGGATACCAGCAAACTATCGCAGGAGACGAAAGATCTGATCAAGAAACGCCAATGTATGAAAGCCTCTAACCCTACAGCTAGAATAGAACTGGCAGAACTTTCGAAGTTAATCAACAAGCGTAAGACAGCTGACATAAGGAAGTATAATATGGATAGAATTGAACATGCTCTCAGGAACGGAGGAAGCCTAAAAACAGTGAAGAAGCAACTAGGAATTGGCAAGAATCAGATGTATGCGTTAAGAGACAAAGCCGGAAATATCATTACTAATATGGATGAGATAGTTCAAGTGGCTGAGGAGTTCTATAGAGATTTATACAGTACCAGTGGCACCCACGACGATAATGGAAGAGAAAATAGTCTAGAAGAATTCGAAATCCCAAAGGTAACGCCGGAAGAAGTAAAGAAAGCCTTGGGAGATATGCAAAGGGGGAAGGCAGCTGGGGAGGATCAGGTAACAGCAGATTTGTTGAAGGATGGTGGACAGATACTGGCCACACTGTATACGCAATGCCTCATGACCTCGAGCGTACCGGAATCTTGGAAGAACGCTAACATAATCCTAATCCATAAGAAAGGGGACACCAAAGACTTGAAAAATTATAGACCAATCAGCTTACTGTCCGTTGCCTACAAACTATTTACTAAGGTAATCGCAAATAGAATCAGGAACACCTTAGACTTCTGTCAAGCAAAGGACCAGGCAGGATTCCGTAAAGGCTACTCAACAATAGATCATATTCACACTATCAATCAGGTGATAGAGAAATGTGCGGAATATAACCGACCCTTATATATAGCTTTCATTGATTACGAGAAAGCGTTTGATTCTGTCGAAACCTCAGCAGTCATGGAGGCATTACGGAATCAGGGTGTAGACGAGCCGTATGTAAAAATACTGAAAGATATCTATAACGGCTCCACAGCCACCGTAGTCCTCCATAAAGCAAGCAACAAAATCCCAATAAAGAAAGGCGTCAGGCAGGGAGATACAATCTCTCCAATGCTATTCACAGCGTGTTTACAGGAGGTATTCAGAAACCTGGATTGGGAAGAATTGGGGATAAAAGTTAATGGAGAATACCTTAGTAACTTGCGATTCGCTGATGATATTGCCTTGCTTAGTAACTCAGGGGACCAATTGCAATGCATGCTGACTGACCTGGAGAGGCAAAGCAGAAGAGTGGGTCTAAAAATTAATCTGCAGAAAACTAAAGTAATGTTTAACAGTCTCGGAAGAGAACAGCAATTTACAATAGGTAGCGAGGCACTGGAAGTCGTAAGGGAATACATTTACTTAGGGCAGGTAGTGACGGCGAATCCGGATCATGAGACGGAAATAATCAGAAGAATAAGAATGAGCTGGGGTGCGTTTGGCAGGCATTCTCAGATCATGAACAGCAGGTTGCCATTATCCCTCAAGAGAAAAGTATATAATAGCTGTGTCTTACCAGTACTCGCCTACGGGGCAGAAACCTGGAGGCTTACGAAAAGGGTTCTACTCAAATTGAGGACGACGCAACGAGCTATGGAAAGAAGAATGATAGGTGTAACGTTAAGGGATAAGAAAAGAGCAGATTGGATGAGGGAACAAACGCGAGTTAATGACATCTTAGTTGAAATCAAGAAAAAGAAATGGGCATGGGCAGGACATGTAATGAGGAGGGAAGATAACCGATGGTCATTAAGGGTTACGGACTGGATCCCAAGGGAAGGGAAGCGTAGCAGGGGGCGGCAGAAAGTTAGGTGGGCGGATGAGATTAAGAAGTTTGCAGGGACGGCATGGCCACAATTAGTACATGACCGAGGTTGTTGGAGAAGTATGGGAGAGGCCTTTGCCCTGCAGTGGGCGTAACCAGGCTGATGATGATGATGCAATTTGGCACGGGAAAAAAAGAAAAGCAAAGAAAGTTATTATTCTTTGGAATTTTGCATCCTTCAAAGTGCTGTACTAGTCTGGATGTGACACATTTGCACAGAGCTGGTACAATAAAGCTTTATTACAGCAAACTTATAGCGTATAGTACCATATTCGTTGTTTTCTTTTGCAAGGGTTTAAAGCACCAAGCGCACACTGGAGTGTGTTCTCTGGTGTTGTGAGGGCAATCATCGCATGTAGGCTGCCTGACTTCATCTTCCTTCGTGTATGTTTTAAGTAGATGAGTACTGTTGACAAGCAATAATTCAATCTCACTATGGCATGCAAAATTTGTTTGAATGTCCCGGAGATTGAATTAAAGGACAGCTTTTACATTTCTGTCAAACTGCACTTTTAGTCAATTGTATAATTGCTTTTAACCCTTTAATGTCGGTTGGCACGAATTTGCGACTTATAAATGCAGCCTATGCCCTGAGAATAGGTTTCCTGGCTCAAGTGCCAGTTATCATGCATTCACGATAGTGTTTTCAAGCAGTGACAGGCGGTGCCATCTAGTATCAATAAAATAGGAGGCTTGCCACCATTTTTTAAAGTCATAATCGACGAGGTGCTGACACTTGCAATGTCAACTAGGTATATTCTCCACGCTTTGTGAATGTAAAGAAAGTCAGCTCATGCTTCCAAAATTGTCTTTGTATTGCTTTAATACCAGAGATTACGACGGGTGTGTATTGAGCTTGAGACGGCAGTTAATTTTTGCATTACCACTTTGGCTACAGTATGTTGCAAGTTCGCGACATTTGACATTTGTGGCGCTCAGTGGCTGTGCCAACATATTGCCCAAAGACCTGGAAAGCGCCATGTTTTTTGGCAGAGAATTAATGTTAGATTCTTTTATGGTAGAAAGTGGCTTCCTGCACGCTTTCTGCAAGAGGATGTAAGCGATAACAGCTGCCTAAGAGGTAGAGAAGTCGTGCGAAGTGGGTGCCTGCAGTCAGTGGCATAGTCAGGGTTTCTCTCTCTCTCTTTTAAAGTTTAAGGGGCATGCACTTGGCCATAGTGCGAGGCAGGGCTGGCAGGTGTTGTCGTTTTATGCCAGGTATCCCTAGTACACAGAAATTGCAGGAGGGGAAAGGGGGAGGGCACGAGCCTGGTGTAGGCACCTCCCCTGGCTACACCTCCTGCCTGCAGCCTGCTTTAGCACTGACAGCACCAGGCACTGGCCATCCATTCAAGCAACCAAGGTGCAAGGGACAGACAGTTTTAGAGCAAACCTTTCTTGGCAGTTGTGGAACAGCTGTGCCAATAGTGCCAAACTGCGCCGAGAGTGACTTTTTACGCCATCCTGCACCAAAGCGGCATTTTAGCGGAAAATTGCACCAAGCCTGCGCCAAAGCATGCATAAAAGTGAAACACTCCTTCCGTCGATGCTTCGCAGCTAGCAAAACCAGCAGCAGGCTATCATCATCATCGTCATTGAAGGAACCAGAGGCCTGTCCAAGGAGTTTCTCACTCTATAGTCTCACTCTATAGTGAGAACTATGGGCCCGTCGGAGTCTTACTGTTCGGCATTTGCGCATTTTTCTCTGACGGACGTACAATGTAGTGCCACTGTACCGTCTCACTAGCGCTTGAAAGTGAGCACTAAAAATGGCCTAGCTAGAGAGAGGTGTCCACTTATGCTTTCATTGATTTTGACAATAGTTTCCACTACACAAATTTCTGAAGTGGCTTGCTGTTGCCCAGCACAGTTCACATGAAGTAACTGAAATGGTTCCCACACCTTGAGTATCTGCGAGAGCTTGGAGTCCACAGATGTGGATGAAACAAAATTCGCTAAAAAAATTCATGATTCAAAATCTGTTCTGCTTCTGCACGTCTTTAATGATGCTGAAGGTGCAAGGAATGTGGTAAAACTAAGCTTTAAACAAACAGAATTAATTAGCACCAGAAGACTCACAGGTGTAATTGCTCCTATTGCAGCTGTGACAGCCAAAACACCTTTGTGTGTGAACAGAAACAAGGAGCTATAGTCGTTTGGAATGAAGTTTGGTGATAAAAAGGCAAAATGGTACTGTCATGCACGCAATCTACTTGGACGCTTTGCTGTGATCGAGCATTTTAAACACTTTGACTTGGTTGTGCAAGCCACATGATGCAGACTGCTATTATTGTCTTGTTTTGTGGACTTGAACTGAAGAAAAATTAATAGTTTGCCATTGTATAATGGCAGACATGCTCATATTGTACTGCACACTGTCATTTTTCCTTCATAACAATAAGGTCAAGTTTCCGAGTTTCTTCTTTCTTAAGGCTACACTTTGATTTGAGCCGATAGGCCTTTTGTAATAGTAACCTTTATCAAAATGTTGATGCCATCCGCACCGTGCTGTGTCCACTTGCAGATGCTCCACCTGTGAAAAGAAGAAGAGAGGGGAGCAGCGAGACAACTGGACACGTGGCATTCTCCGTGGACATCAAAGCAGATGAGGATAAGGAGGACGTTGCAACCACTACTGACGCCGAGAACTCGGACACTGGCACAGCAAAAGGGGAGTTTGAAGTGCCAGGAGGCACTGGAATGGAACGCTCAATGTTGGTGCAAGCTAAAAAGAAGAAATTACGCAAGCGCAAGAAGAAGACACAATACTCGGAGTCCAAAGAGCAGCAACCCTCATTGTTAGTAATGCCAAAGTGAGTATTTTGTCAGTATGCACCGAGTAGCTTTAGCAGCCTATAATAGAGTGCATGCATTTGCTTTCTGTGCCTATATATATATATATATATATATATATATATATATATACTAAACACTGTTCATCACTTGTGTGTGCATAGCACAGGGTTACTCTGCATGAGTGGTTTTACAGTCGCCGATCTATAATTTGGACTCGGCGAATCATCAATAGTTTTCCAACTTTATGGTGAACAAATGTTGTCAGTAATAGTCCGGATGTTGATTAATTTGTTTCTATGAAAAAAGTAACAGAAAGAGAATACACAACAATTTATCACTACACTTAAGAACTTCCAGCACACAGCAAGTGTCATCTGCTTGTGTCACAGCATTCTCCGTGCCGTGTTGACGCTAGCTGCACGGTCAGTGTTGGTCACGAGCTTTCTTTTCTCAAGCACCATGGATCACCGTTGTTACATTGTGGGCTGCAAATCTAGTGATCGGCGACATGTCAAGCTGCGACATGATGTCCCTGTACAAGGCAACATGCAAGTGGAGTGGCTGCAGCACAATCGGCTGTCGGTATCCAATCGGTACCAGCATCTATGCGTTTGCGGCCATCACTTCACGCCGGAGGATTACTACCACAATAGAGAGTTCTAGCGTGTCCGGTATTCGGGTAAATACAAGCACTAGCAGTCTGAGCATTTTACCTGATGAGCAGAGGCACAAACATGAAACGCCACAAGCATCTCGCCATGTACTTCTCACTGACTTGCACGAGAAAACCCTATGTCTGTAAGCCTTGCATGCTTTACGCAAAGCTTGCCGACATCGTTCTCCAAGGTATCCAGGTGCTCCACGTAGTGTAGCGGAAGGTTCCTCATGAAAACGAAGCCCCGGAGGGACTGAATCATCTGCCGGGCCTTCTGTGAGACACTGAGGCAGCTTGCCCTACCGCGTCTTCACTGTCGTCGCTATCAGATGCAAGCACGTTCGCGACGATCTCCTCATCGGTTAGAAGTACTTAGTTTCCAAAGCACTTAGTTTCTAAATATATAGCCGTACACTTTCTTTTCACCAGCAAGGTTGTGCATTGCCGATTATCAGCGGGCGGATCTGCCATCTTCGGTTTCGGCAGTGAGTCAAAAGAGGCTGAGAAACCGCTTGGGTCTGGAACGATTTCGACTCAACCAACAAAGACGAACGCGAGTGATTAAGCTGTTTGCAGAACTTCGCTGAATGAGGAACCAGCGAGCAACATGCGAGCAGCACAGTTGGTGCAATCCATTCGTGTTTTGGAGGGTGGCACGGCATAGCGCTATGGGCGTAGCGCATTCGTGTTTGGAGGGATGGAAGGGCGATGGCAGAGAGGCCCGTGGAGAAGGCTGCACAATGAGCGTGCGGCGGCTGTTGGAGCAGCGGGCCATCGTGCAGCGGCTTGAATTTCTCGTTTTCTATTTTTCTTTTCAAGGATTTCGCATTTCCCTACCTTTCGGCTCGGACACCCAGCAGCCAGACTCCATCATTATAACCGATAATGCGGCAGCGGGGCGTTGTAGTTAGCAGGTTATTTCACCATGGAAAACATACAGAAGTTGACGGTGCAGCAGCTTTTCATCGTTATAACCAATATATTGTTAAAATCGGTATCATTATAAGTGGGTTCGCCCCACAGGCGCATCTGTCAGCAGGCGTTTGGTGTGTCGACACCACGTTCCCGAGCATATGAGGGTTGGACCCTCCTGCGTCTAACCGTGCGTGGCTTAGTCGTGTCCGGGGAAAAGGGAGTCCAGGGGGTTAAGTCAATGCCGGGTGTTTGGATCTCTACGGCTCCTCGGGGATGGTAGTGTAGACAGCACCCCCGGACTGATCCACCTGGGGGAAATCGGTAGTTGCCTTTTCCCGTCTCTCTCTCCCTCTAACCTTCGTCTTTTTCTCACTTTATAACTTTCCTGTCTTCTTTTCACTTCTCATTATTTCCAAATTTCCTGGCGGCAAGGGTTAACCGTGTGTAATATATCCAGTCTTGGGTATATATAAGGTTATAGCGGCGATGCATGGCTGGCGTCTGCAGGTATTCTTTCAACCTTGTGGCGTCCCCTTGTTGGGCTCGGTAGTGGGCGGCCACCATTGCCACCGAACTTTCCAACGATTAGGTGGCAAACGCTTTCCCCCTCCTTCAAGATCACCCTCTGAAAAGAGGGCACACCAAAGCAACATTCCAGTTCTTTTTGAAGCAAAACGATGAGACCTTCCCAAAGTACCACGTCCTTCATAGTGAAGGCAACACAGCTGTTAGAAAATTGTCGCCTTTCCTAGTATCCAAATGCCTAGTAAACACGATTGGACCTAACTACAAAGCCTCAAAGATGGCAAGTGGAGACCTCCTCCTCGAATTGGCAAAGGAATATCAACTTGAAAAGCTCGCTGAACTCACCAGTATTGGTGACATTAACTTGACAATCTCTGCACATCGCTCGTTCAACACAAGCAGGGGAGTAATATCAGAAGAAGATTTCCTGAACCTTAGTGACGAAGAGCTCCTTGAAGAATTCCAAGATCAAAATGTCATTAAGGTGCAAAGAACAACACTCTGGTGAAATGACCAACAGATCCCCATGAAACTCATGATACTCACTTTTGGTACGAGTACTGTGCCCAGTTCACTTGACGCAGGGTATTTGAAAATCAACGTGAGACCATGCATACTGAATCCGTGGCGGTGCTTCAAGTGCCAGAGGTTCGGCCATGCATCACAGTCATGTAGAGGCAAAGAAACATGCGCGAAGTGCAGTGCCACCGACCATCCATCTGAAAACTGTAACGCTCCCCCATGCTGTGTAAACTGCAAAGGGGATCATCCAGCATATTCACGGTCATGTCCCTGTCAAAAGAAGGAGAAGGAGGTGATTGCTCTAACAGTAAAAAAGATTTCATTTTTCGAAGCGAGGAAGAGGCTTTCATTGGTTTCTCAAACAAGTTATGCCAATATGGCATGGAAGGGGGCAGCACAACATCGATCTCGGGAGACTACAGGGGTCACAGTCAGTGGTCTCGTAGCAACTCCATCCGCCCCCTTGATGGCAGCAGCTAGTGCTGCTCCACCATCATCCAAGACGACCCTGTAGGCAGCTGTTCCACAGGTCCCAAGACTAAACCGAACGCCAAGGCCGGAGACGCATGGCTCGGTGCCTGGCTCTCATCCATCCAGCTCCTCAGAGAAGGCGATGGAAGTCGATGCCATAACCCCGGCGTCATTGACACCAAAGGAACAGCGTTCATCTGAGTGCTCTAAGAAGGGCAAGCTCCTTGTAACTGTGCCGAAAAAGGGACTGGTAACCTGAATGGTTACCGTCCATCATAGGTGTATTATTTCTTATCACATGTCACCTTTAATATTTAAGTTCGCACACATCAGTACATTTTTCATTTCACAACCATGGCTTTCATTGTACAGTGGAATTGCAGAGGTCTCATACACAATATAGGTGACATCAAAGACGTCATCAACATCTTTTCGCCAGTTGCAGTGTGTTTTCAGGAAATGAATCTCCGTCCAACATCGAAGAATAGTCAAATTCTCAGAGGTTTCACCATTGTCCAAAGGGACTGCGAACATTCCAGCCGTTTATCAGGAAGAGTCGCTATAGTCCTGCAGGGCGGCACTCCTGCCCGAAATGCCCAATAGAATGCATCTTTCGAGGCCGTAGCCGTCACCATTCTGTCTCACAAAACCATCATCATTTGCTGACTGTATATTCCACCCCACACCCATTTTAATACTAAACAGAAAATTTAACAGATCAATTACCGGAGCCATTTGTTTAGTAGGGGATTTTAATGCTCATTGTACTCTTTGGGGCAGTGTCAAAACTGACCAAAGAGGGCAGCTGGTTGAAGATTTTATTCTGTCCAATGATATCTGCCTTTTAAATTCAGATTCACGGACCTACTTTTCGCAGACTTGCCGCACCTTTAGTTGTTTAGATTTAGCTTTTTGCTCACCATCTCTTTTTAATGATCTTAAACAGGAAGCCCTCGACACGTCATATGGTAGTGATCACTTGCCCGCAGTCATCAAACTTTTATCATCACCACCAACCTTAGTCATTAAGCCACGCCGGTGGAAATTACAGCTCGCTGACTGGCTGGTTTTTATGGAAAATGCAAAACTGGAAGTTGTCTTTTCGCCAGAATTAAGCGTTGACGAACAACAAAAATCACTAAGGTCATAATCTCAGCGGCAGAAAAGGCAATACCTCAGTCATCCGGTATTGTGCATAAAATGCTGAATCTCTAGTGGACAAATGAGTATACTGAAGCTAACAAAGCACAAAATAAGGCTTGGGGAACCCTATGGAGGTACCCCACCTGTACAAACCTTTTAAATTTCAAACAGGCCAAAGCCAAAGCACGATTTATTCGAAAAAAGGCGGAGAAATAATCATGGCAAAAGTACATATCTTCAATCAATAGTACAGTTACATCAAAACGAATGAGGGACCAGGTGAGGAAATTTAAAGGAGAGTACTCATCATACACAATACCACTACTTACATGTCCAGGCACACAAACAACACTACAGGACCAGGCCAACTTATTAGGCGAACACTTTTACGTCTCCAGCTCAGCAAACTACTCAAATGCATTCTTAAAATATAAAGAGTCGGCACAAAAACAGAGACTGCCCACCACTGGGTCTTCAGATGAACTTTATAATAACATCCTCACAGTACAAGAATTGAACAGAGTTCTCTCTCCCGGTAAAAAAACGGCAACAGGTCTTGACCATGTCCACTACACAATGCTGGCACACCTATCTCAGGCATCGGTAGAGGCACTTCTTAAATTTTTCAACAGCATATGAGAGTCTGGGGTAATGCCTACAGATTGTAAAAATGCGGTAGTAGTGCCTTTTCTAAAAGCTGGTAAACCCGCAAAATCCCCAAGCAGCTACAGACCTATTGCACTAACAAGTTGTCTTGCCAAATCCTATGAGAGCATCATAAACATCAGACTCACATTCATCCTTGAATCAAGAAGCCTGGTAGACATGCACCAGTGCAGACACAGAAAAGGCTGCTCCACCACTTACCATCTTGTGCGACTAGAACATGAAACGTGGGACGCATTTCTACACAAACTACACTGTCTTGTGGTTTTCTTTGATTTAGGAATGGCATATGATACCACGTGGCAATATGGAATATGGAGACTTGGCTGACTAGGGAATTCATGGCAGAATGCTAAACTGTCTATTTGATTTTATGGCAAATAGAACATTTCAGGTGCATCTCGGCTCAATACTTTCATGCACATTTACACAGGAAAATGGCGTTCCACAAGGTTGCATTCTGAGCATGACAGTCAAAATGAACTCTATTAGCAATAAAATCATCCCATCTTCTGTTACGCACTCAATATATGTTGACGATTTGCAAATGGCTTGCTGCGCCTCAAATCTACCCACCTACGAAAGACAACCACAAATAATGATAAATAATCTCACGCAATGGGCTGACAAAAATGGTTTCTGGTTTTCAAGACACAAAACTGGTAGTTCTATTCTCCCAGAAGCGAAGGTTACACTGTGATCCAGTTCTGACATTGGATGGTACAACACTGCTGGTCAAAGAAGACTACAAATTGTTAAGCGTAACTTTTGACAAAAAAAACTGAACTTCCATGCCCACATTAACAAAACAAAAATCAAGGCAAATAAAGCACTAAATATTCTCAAAGCATTATCGCGCAAGCACTGGAGATATGACCGAACATGCCTACTACGTATATACCAGTCCCTTGTGCGTAATATTCTGGACTACGGTAGTGTAGTTTATGGTGCAGCTAGGCAATCTTACATTAAACAACTTGATCCAATTCATAATCTCACCCTACGACTGGCGAGCGGTGCCTACAGAACATCGCCTGTACAAAGGTTATACGTTGACTGCAATGAGCCTTCCTTACAGCACCACAGAGCACTACATACACTTTCCTATTTACTGAGAATTCAGTCACCATCACAACATATATGCTACAACATCATAGCATAATGCAAATCACAGGTACACTACACAAATAAATCTAACATGAATCGGCCACTTATCTTACGACACGAGGGATATTGTCAGACTTATGATATTCCTCATGAGGTCCTGCAGGTTGCTGAAAGGCCACCAAAGTTGCCCCCATGGTGTAATTTTACACAGCTATGGGACTGGACACTAACACTCCCAAAGAAAAAAGACATTCCACAAGAACACATAATTCGAGAGTTTTGAGCTATTCAAGAAAAATATAAAAATTACACGCCAATTTACACCAACGTACCTCAAACACAAGAATACGTGGGTGTCGGAATCATAACGAAAAATTGGGAGAATAGCATTCAGATAAATACTTTTTCTTCAGTCTTTACCGTCAAAGTTTATGTGATACGGACAGCAGCAAAAAAATCAAGTCGTCATGGGGGATTTCAATGCCCAGCATCAAGCGAGGGGCTATCGGACCAATATGAAGAAGGGTAGAGACATATGGCACACGGCAACGAAGGAAGATCTTATGCTGGTAATCGATGGAGACTTTCTGACCAGGAGAGGGAACTCGGTGTGCCGAGATGCAACTCCGGATCTTACCTTTGTCAAGAACCTGGAAAACGTCAAGTGGACCAACACAGCCATGGACCTCGGTAGCGATCATTGCATCATCGAAGCGGTCATCAAGGCTGCCCGTAATAAGACGAGGACCTTTAAGTTCACTGACTGCGACTTTTTCCGAGCACATCCTCAACCAGGATATGGACCTAGACTCTTGGTGCGACAAGATAAAAGAGGATGTGGCTAGAGCCACCAAGGAGGTGACAACCGATCTGAAGGAGGACAGGATGGACAGTAGGCTTGCGCATCTGTTGGAAGCCAAGCAGGCACTGCTCGCGTGATGAAAGACTCAGCGTCATAACAGAAAACTACGCAATAAAACTTCCGAAATCAACAAGACGATAAAGGCTCATTGCAAGGAGCTATGCAAGCAGCAAGAGGACGAGCTGTGCGACTCGGTGGAGGGCCGGCTCAAGACCGGTAAAAGCTGGAGACTCCTCAGGCACCTACTTACTGCACGATGGCAACACCAAGTCCAATCAGACGAGAGCTTTGGCGAAAGCTGTCCATTTGGCCACTGACTCGACTCCAGATGAGGTGGCCACGGACGATCTCGTGCCCCCGCCCCCAGTTTCCCAAGTACGAAGGGCACGACACACCATTGATGGACGAGGATTTTGCCGTGGCTGAGGTCAAGCATGTTCTCGCATCCCTCAATGGCAGATCTGCCCCTGGGCCCGACAGGGTCACCAGCAATATGCTCAAGCATCTCAACGACGACTCAGTCGAGTTTCTTACACACAAGATGAACGAAATCTGGTGCAGCGGCCTCATTCCCAAGAGCTGGAAAGCAGCCTGCACAGTACTCATACCCAAGCCAGGTAAGGTGCCGAGCATCGACAATCTAAAGCCCATCTCCCTGATGTCGTGTGTCGGGAAGATGGCCGAGCACGCCATGCTTAACCACCTCACTGACCACCTCGAGTCTTAACGAATGCTATACACACAACATGATTGGCTTTCGGTTGGGGTTCTCAACTCGGGACGCCATGAGACTGATCAAGCACCAGATCATTGACTCCACCTCCGCCGACACTAAGGCAATTCTTGGCTTGAATTTGGAAAAGGCTTTTGACACCATAGTATCGCACGCCTTTATTCTCAAGAGCCTGACAGAGTTCCTTTCCTCGAGGGCTACTATGCTCAAGATTGACAAGTTTTTGACCCACGAAATTCAGCTTGGGCCAAAGGGAACACCTCAGGGGGCGGTGATCTCCGCGACGCTGTTCAACATCTTCCTGATCAACCTGTCGAGGGCCTTGAACAAGATCCCGAACATTAACCATACAATCTACGCGAACGACATCACCATCTGGTGCCCCAGCGGATGTTAGGGTCAGGTCGAGGGTGCTTTGCAAGAGGCATCGATGTGATGGAGCAGTATCTTGTCCCCACCGGGCTAAGGTGCTCGCCCGCTAAATCCGAGCTCTTGCTCTACAATAAGAGGCCCAGAGGCTGTTCTTGCCGGTCCTGGGAGCCAGCAACGGAGAGCCACATTACTTATTCACCGGTAACGGTTACCGGTTATTCACCGGTAACGGCTCCCCAGTTTCGCGGGTGGACACTGTCAGGGTCCTAGGAATGTTTATCAAGTCGAAAGGGGCCACTGGAGCCGCCCTCAAATTCATTTGTTCCAAGACCGAAAACGCCCTCGGTCTGATCCAAATAATCGCCAACAGGTACTGCGGAATCAGGGAGGACAATCTGATCCAGATTATCCACGCCTTCGTGCTATGCCACCTCGCTTATTCAGTGGCTATGCACAAGTGGCTCATGTCGGAGCACAACAAGATCATTGCCCTAATCAGAAGTATTCGAGCTTGCCCTCGGCCTTCCCGTCCGAACGCACGCAGAAGACCTCCACAAGTTGGGAATCCACAACACGTTCAAAGAAATTGTTGAAGCCCAAGAGTTTTCTCAGTTTGTCAGACTCTTCGGTACCCCAGCGGGCCGAGTCATACTTGGCAAGCTGGGACGTAACCCTGTGGTCATCAGTCCCGGCGCTGTGAAGCTGCCCAATGACGTAAGATCCAAGATTTCCATGCACCGGATGCCACGCAATATGCATCCGACCTACAACGAAGGACGAAGACGAGCCAGGGGGAAAGCTCTGCTCGCCAGTGCCCTCTTGGACAAGGATCGAACATGCTTCGTGCGCTCAAGAAGTCTTCTCCTCAGTGGTCATCGACTGTGATTCCAAAGTCCTCAGCTGCGCTACCATTCGCACTTCTAGTTCCAGCATTGCAGAGCAGGTTGCAATTGCTCTTGCATTGACGGACAGTGTACATGACAATTTATTCAGACTCCAAGGCCGCTGTCAGGGCCTTTCAGATGTGAATAGTGGCTCCCCAGGCCCTACATATCATCCAAAACACTAAAGACCTCAAACATCACTCATTGGCCTGGTTCCCTGTGCACCTTGGAACCATTGAGGGTGCCTCGCTCAACCCCAACAAGGAGGCGCACTCGGCTGCACGAGGTTTGACTGACCGTGCGCTGGGTAACGCGTCCTCTCCTGGGCGACCCGAGCCTCTCTGCTCGTACAGCGAGATCTGCAAGCATAATTATCTATCAAGAAGACTCCTGCCTTTGCCGCACTCCTCGCTGTGCAGGGCCCAGGCAGTCACTCTGAGACTTCTACAAACAAGCACTTACCCGAGTCCCGCGGCACTGCACACAATGTACCCCAAACGGTTCCCAATCCCGGACTGCCCCCTGTGTGGTGATTATGCGGACTTCGAACATGTCCTGTGGGGCTGCGTCTCTGCTGGTCCCCCTTTCACCCAAGAGGAAAGGATGAGGCTAATTAGGGCCCAGGACCAGGCCTCTCAAATCCTGGCAGTCCAAAGGGCTCACGAGAGGGCCGTCAGGTTTCACCTGATGGTCCCCAAGTGGGCCTAACCAGGGGATGTTGAGTTTACTCGCGTCTATTGTGGACCAAATAAAGTTGTTTCACTCACTCACTGACAAGCAGAAGAATGCTATCATTTGTACTGACTTGTTAATTGCACTCAGAGCTCTAAACTTAAACTCCACGAGTGAACCTCTGCTTGGCGATATCCTAAACATGGTGGCCTATAATAAATACGGAAGAACCATACAATTCTGCTGGGTCCCAAGCCATGTTGGGATACCAGGGAAGGAAGCAGCCGATAGATGCGCATTTATGGCAGCACACAAAGGCATAATGCACATAACACTTCCATGCAAAGACAGTATCCGAGCAATTCATAAGGCCCTGGCATCAAAGTGGCAACTAGAATGGGACTCTTGCATAAATAAGTTACACACCCCTGCATGGTGAGTGGAGGTTGTGCAGTCACCAGCAATGCTTCTATGAGGTGATCCTATGTCGACTTCGAATTGGGTATACACACCTGACACACAATTTTCTGCTTCAAAACGAAAACCCACCAACTTGCGAGAAGTGCCATGAACCACTTACACTAATGCAAATTATTATGACATGTCCACATACTGAAACACAGAGACGGAAGCTTTTATGGAATCTCTATAACCTACAGATACCTTCATACTCCGCCTCAATAATGGGAGATGATCTGCTAGTGCCTTTCACTGACTTGTTAAACCTTTTAGAAGAAACCGGATTTTTTTTTTTCTTTTTTTTTTTTTGCACAGACTATAGAGTAGCACAGCTTTCGTTGCTTTAGCATTTGATTTCTTAATATCTTGTGGCTGGTGTAGCACGGCCTTAGTCGCTTTTGCGCCATTAAACCCGAATTAACTAAGATAAGTGGGTTCAACTGTATTAGCTCTGTGTTTGGCTGGTTAGGCTCTACACCACCTGGTGCCTGCACCAATCACATTTACGCTAAAGCCCCTTTATCACAGCAGTAGTGGCCCTTAGTTTACACCTCCGCTCATCCGTTAAAACGCCAGGTCGCCTGCAGTTACTGGAATACCGAACACACTTAGTGCTGCGACAGAGCGGTTGCAACATATGGTGCTTGGATAGCTCTCGCTGGGGATTGACCGCTAGGCGGCTAGCGGAGAGGTTGAAGAAGCTTCGCATGCAACTGGAAGTAGACGACATGACGTCACATCATGATGCAGAGCCAGTAAAGGTGGAGCTTAAAGGGACACTAAAGGTTAATATAAGTCAACGTGGACTGTTGAAATACCATCCCAGAAACCTCGAAACGCTTGTTTCATACGAAGAAGAGACTTATTTTAAGAGAAAATGCACTCTGAAGCGACCGCGTACCTCTAGCGCAGTTCAAATCGCCCGCCTTCCGATCGAGGAGTGGTGACGTCATGGTCTCACAGTGACGTTGCGCCGTCGGTGAGTAAATCGGCACCCGCAGACGGCGCTATGGCTTTTCTGCACAAAACGCAAACGCGCGGCCAGAAACAGAGCCAAGACAGAGCCGACAGTAGCGCGAAAGCGGAACTATGGTGGCTAGCGGAAGGGAAAGAGCGCGACGATAAGCTGGTTCTTTATTTTATGACGCCAACTTTGATGCACGTTGCAATGGACAATGACAACGACACATTGGCTCGCAATGCTGGGCTCGACTTCGGCGATTTAAGCACTGATGAACGTAACCTGCTGCTGAGGGCTCGCGCTGCTGGCGTCGTTGCGTACTACTACGATGGCAACTGTATGTCATGGCTGTACATATTTGCACATTTGTAGCTTTTCCTTCGTAAAAACCAAATGCCGCACTCACCACCCCGTCTTTGACCTGCGGTTGTTCTTGCGCTTCGGAGAATGCAGGCAAGACTGATGGAAAAGCGCTACGGGAAAGCATTGCTTTGAAAGGCACTCCACACGACTTCAGTAAGTCGGCGTTGAACTCGTAATCCTCTGGACGAAAGTGCAGCGAGCACACTGTGCAATTTTTCGGCTCTTTTCCAACGCGCTGTGGCAGAGGTATGGCACCTAACCACTTCGAACGGAGAGGTTCACTCGTTGGCACACAATGATAAGTAACGTTGGATTTGCCGCTGCAACTGCCCTTGGCCAAGTTCCGCGGACCGTTCGCACATCCCACGACATCACATGGACGTGACATTCTCGCTGCTTGTTCTTTAAAATTGAAAAGTGCTTGTTATGCACTTTTCATGCATAAAAGTTTTAACAAGATGTGCGTCACAAAAAAGATATAAATTGCCGGCAATTTATATTTCAAGTTTCGCGAGCCAGGAGAACCGGCACAGAGTCTAGCGCGCAGAGTCGAGCGAAAACGAAACCTTTCGACCACCCATACTACTGAAGGGTAACGTCAAAATGTTATTTTTTCTTAGAATCGAACAGAAGTAGACAAGTAGCATTTTCTTCTGTCTTATAACCTAATGAAATTATCTTTTTAATACAAGTAGTTGAGTACTAGTGACATAAATTATGATGAGGAGTGCCTTCGTCATCGGGCTAGTACCGGAATGTCGCTGGAGGGTCTCAAATTGTGTCATGCATTTACCTCAATTTCTCGGTTACTAAAGCTCTCTTCGCAATTATATTGGCGCCTTAGACGTTCTAGAGCATTGCTTTATCACTTTAACTTGACTTCATAGTAACCTTTAGTGTCCCTTTAACCCCTATCACTTGGTGAACAAGTTGAGGAGAAGAAGCATGGCTAGGGAGGAGGGTAATTCTCCGTAGCTCTCCAAATATAACACAATTCACTTAAATTGTGATGGAAATCTTTTACTGTTGCTGTACACTACACATTTACAAAATTTGCCCAAACCATCTCAGGAACTCTTTAGCTCTTTCCCTACCATGAGGAAAGTAAGTGTTTTTTGTAGGTTACACCAGATTTCTTTTTCTGAAGAAGCTGCTGCACTCAATTTATTATGTAATACATAAACAAAGAGCAGAATGAATGCACTTTTCATGCATAAAAGTTTTAACAAGATGTGCGTCACAAAAAAGATATAAATTGCCGGAATCAAGATTGTGGGATAAAATTGAAAAAATTTTGAAAAGACACGCTTGTATATACTAAGAAAGAAATTTAACAAAAATTATGAAATATACAATATGTATTGCCATCTAATAGGCACTATCTCCGTAAACAAAATTTTTTGTTGAACATATATTCCACTACAAAAATTTAACTGCAAGCACTGCAATTGGGCGTGCCATGCTGTGGCCGCCGATGTTCCAGGCTGGTTTGCACCGTCGTCACTGTCAGAGTCAAAGTGCAACGAAACGGCAGCATCCTCAGACTCGCTGCTGCTCGATCTATCAATAAAATCAGCCATGAACACAGTGGAATCGTGAGATCTGCAATCTGTCAAAGCGCACGCACCGCTCCCAGAGGCAGCCATTTTTGCTTTCTACTTTGACGATCGTGAAATTTTGGAGCGCACTCAAAAATTATATTGCCTGGCAGGAAAAAAGCTAACTACTCAGAAAACAAAAATATAGTTCTCCTCCTTCACGTCTGATGGCGCATACTGTCCTTGAGCGGCACGGAAGTTCTCGAAAGCAGCATTTCAAACCACCGATAGCCGACTAACAATGCCCAATGGGCGCAGTAGGGAGTCAAGTATTTTTTTTCCACAAGGGCCAAAAAAGGTGTGCCGTATTCTCGACTTGTCACTTTTGGAGATGCCTTCAATGTTACATGACTAACGCAAGACGCATCTGCGTTTACGAGTGAAAGCATTCTTGGCACAAAGTCAAGCCCACTATCTTTCGCCTTACTAGTGCAAAACTCATTGACGTCTACCAGCAACAACATTCTTGGTACAGCGCTAAACATGCTGTCTTATCACAGTGTGGAAACATAGCTGCCCATCGACATGTCCACTGCTAGTCGCATGAAATATAGCGAAAATATAAGTATCTTCGAAAGTGATCGTCTAAAAATATGGTCCAAGTTTGTCAGCGTGTTGCTTTGTGCACATGAGGAAGGTAAGTGTTTTTTGTAGGTTACACCAGATTTCTTTTTCTGAAGAAGCTGCTGCATTCAATTTATTATGTAATAAATAAACAAAAAGCAGAATGAACACACTTTTCATGCATAAAAGTTTTAACAAGACGTGTGTCACAAAAAAGATATAAATTGCCGGTATCGAGATTATGGGATAAAATTGAACAAATATTGTAAGGACGTTCTGTGGCCACGATTTTCCAGCAATGCCTTTTACACTATTCCTTTTCACACTTTTTGTGCTTTGTCAGTGGTCAGAGCGACGCTCCGCACACTTCATAAACGGGATAAGCCAGGCATGAAGGGTGGATGATAAGTTGGCATAGAATTGAAGGGAAGGCATTGCTACAGAATTGTGGCCCGTACCATTGTCACGCGCTTGCTACAGATAGACAAAAGCACTGTGAATTCTCATCGGTGACTACAAGTTTAACTAGGCTTAACTAGTTTCAGTTTCAAGGAGGTGTCGCAACATGGCCAACAGCCATGCCAGTGACGCATGATAGGAAA